>NC_056733.1:1274254405-1274291905 GCF_019279795.1 Protopterus annectens
GTAACATGCAACCTGGAACACACTTCATCCCAAAAGTTGTGTGGTGTGTGCAATTAAAGCCACACACATCAGTACCTCTGCATACCTAGGTAGGTGTCTAGTCCCAGTGTTGCCAAGTAAGAGTGTGCATGTATGTGGAGGGATCTACTTCAGTTTGCAGAATATACATGTCCCAGGCTGTCATCTGTCAAAGAACTGCCTGGCATATGCTAACATTTCACAGGTATCATTCTGTGGACATGCATTCCATCACAACTAGTGTTAGATGTGTGAATGGCCTCTTCCCCACTGTATAGGTATGTAGCAATACCGGGGTTGGTATATATAGCTGGGTGTGGCTGTTGTGGACACAGCCAACATCATTTCAGTAACTGTTGAGTGTATCCCCATGCGTAGCTGGCCATAATATTGTACAGTTCATGTTAACAGGTTAGTTAGTTGCCTATCACACTATCTGTGGTTCTACATCATCTCTCACCCTCCAAAGGGTATGGGTGTGCCACCCACACCAGCACACACATATTTACCAAGTTGAGGATTGCACTACATTGAGGAAGGGGGCATTAAACCCTGCTGGTACCATTGTCAATGACATTAAACTAGCAGACTGCTTATTCTACAATGTGTTGTGCGTAGTCTGGCTTGGTGGAATTAGGCAACAATGGGTTCTGGCTTGGTGAAATTAGGCTACAATGGGTTCCTTGCACAGGTACATACATCCATGTGTACAGTATTCTCTGTGTAGTGCATCAACACCAAAGCCTCTGTGTGAGTATGCATGCACACAGTTCTGCCATGTGGCTGCCCTATACAGGTGTTTGTTGGACAGCTGCAGACCATACCTGGCATGGTGTTCAGTTCACCACCTCCGGCCACGGGCACGAGAACTGTGCCTGCCAGGGGTTCCACTGGCATGACACACACGCGCACACACACCCTGACATTCCACCATAATACTTACCTGTCCCTGAGTTTACCGACTGTCCCAAGTTTATTCTCTTAAGTTCCCTATCCTGCATCAGATTTGGAAACTTACACTCATTAATATCAGTCATTAACGTATTATTCTTCCAATTGCCTAGAGAAGCGATCACAAAACATGATTTAACTCCATTACCTCTTTGACTTGATTGGAGTCGGTTTTACAAAGACTCACTGCTGTCATACAGTGTTCACCCTGGGTTTGTCCAGACATCGAGAGCATGACCCCCATATGTTAGGGGCTACTACAGTCACTCAATAATGTCATGCACTAGAGTGTCATACGTAACTATTGCTCAGTAGATGCAAGATCTGTTGCTCTATTAACTTATTATGTGGATTGCAGTAATATTTGAAAACACTCACTGGTGTTGTCTAGTAATTCCACAATGCATCTATAGTGCTGCATACGTGGCTATTCTTTCACCTTTCTGCTGATTGCAATTATAACAGTATACCTGGTGTCTAGTTTCCCTCCCAATGCATGTTCCATGCTACAGACCTTATTATACTATCAGCTATCCTGAGATTACATATCAGAGATGTATTCCTGGTGTCTCATATGTATGTCCATGTCCTGCAAAATTTCAAAGGTAAATTGTGAGGTATGAACAACCCCACAATCACACATGTGCAAACATGGACACACACACACACACACACACACACACACACACACACACACACACACACACACACACACACATCCTACATACATCAACCCCCTCCACTCCACCATATTGCACTTACAGACAAAATAACCCCCACCCCCCCATACACACACACTTACAGGTGAGGCTACACAAAGATATTACACACACACCTCCCATTACCCATCTGTCAACATGCATGACATATGGTACTCAACAGCATGCAATGCAGCTATAGTCAATCCATGCTAGCAACATTATACATGTGTGTGATGCATGGGCTGTGATAGGTGATGACCCTTCCCCTGGAACACACTGCACCCATGTACACAGTGATGTGTACCTGTTCAGCACCCTGGCATGTACCTGTGCACCATACCTCACAGGTGTACACATCATTGCTGAATGTGTATTACAGTCTCAGTTATGTCTGCTCTGCTGCTCACAGCCCCTATGTGCTTGTCCGACACATACCTGGGGTGATATGTGGACAGATGTCATTTGTGATTGCCCTGATGTCTGATTTACAGATCTCATCATCAGCGGTACATGTATGGCCAATACGATACAATTACACTGACAACCTTCAAACCTTACCGTGGCTATGGAGAGTGTACACACCCTTATTGATATGACACCCTCTTCCTCGATATGCCATGGGACCACATTACTGCATATGTTAAAATTACATGAACCTAATATGTGACATATGACCTGTACAATCAGTTGCAGTGTCAAACAAATGTGTTAGTTGTGCTGATGCTGATTGAGATGCATAGATTTTGTGGGTGCATATGTGTGCATGCCCTTACCATGATGGTTTGTTGCACCTACTGTTATGTGTACTACAGCAGTCACTATTCCTGGCAGGGGTATACTAGCATGGATCATCTGCATTTGCCAGTATTTGGTCAGTCTGCCCTACACATGTCCCCCACATCTGCATGATTGCAATGTTAACTCATGTGCACATCCCTTGGAGTTCACACACTGCCGTCACTATTGCTGTTTAGTCAGGGTTATGTCTGCCACAGTTCCTGGTCCTGACTGTGTGCAGATACAACCATTCTTAGCAGCCTCTGGATCCCTGCTGCTGTGCACTGTTATATCATGATGACACCCCCTCCCCACCTTCAGCCTTTTTGCATATGTGTGACAACTATGGCTTACATGTGTGTCATTTTGCAGGGTCCCAAACACTGAACACCTTGTGTACCAGCCTAATCCCAGGTAATGAATGGCAAACATACAGGTGTACACTGCCACTGGCAAGGTACAGATGGGGATGGTGGGGTGAAGTGTTGGTTGTGCATCACATGTATCTTAATTGATACTGTCTGTAGGTTTCCACCATGGTCTTGGCACACCAGTACACATTGCAATTCATGCCTTTTGGTGACCTTTTCTGTTATGTATACGCTACCTGTAGAGAGGCCTGCCTGTTTCCTGTGGTACAACTGTCACATTTGATTACCCTAACCCATGGGCCACACGTATGCAGTGTCCAGGCAATTGATGACACAGGTACTGCACAGCTAGTACTTGCTAGACTTTCCTGCAACTCCCTCAGTGTTGTGGCATGTTCCTAGGCAGCCTGCATGACCGGTTTGCTACATGTGACATCATCTGTCTTGGATGGCCATCTGTTTATTTTCTACATTAATCCTGTCCCATACATCCTCGCCACATGCATGACTGTGCACTGTTTGCCATGGTATATACAATGGTGAGGTATGCTACATGTCCAACTCCTGGGTGCTACCTTTTGGGTATGGGGTCCACGCCATGGCATGTAAGATGTGTACAAGCCATGGCTGCCTCTGTTGCCGGTAAGTGGGCACATTTGATGGCCAGACTTCTTGGCCAGGAGACCATTTCTTGGTGTGACATTGGGGACGTGTACTTGCTGGAAGGTGCATTCTCATGAAGAATGCATGCTGTCAGTACCTCAGTAGCTGCTTCCACTATATTTTATCTGGAATGTGTGCACACATATGCTTCCAGTGTTTGTGGAGGTATGTATTCCCCATATTTGCTATCCTATCATACAGTTCCATATTACACACTCATTGCTCATGTTAGGACCACATTGCAGGTTGTAATGGTTGTGGACTGCAATATTGTGATATGCTGTAGTGTAGATCTGTAACATTTGCCATTGTAATACTGGTATATGCACTGTTGTAGCACTGTTTAAGGGTGATGTTTCACACATGTCCCTACTGTAGGCCATTTGCCACATCATTATGTTCAGCTTTGTGCACACATTTTGCAATGACAGGATGTTAGTTATATTGCAGGAGTCTACAAAAATGAGTGTAGAGGAGGCAGACCACTTCTTAAAACCACCAAGCATGTTTTTTATTTAATAAACAATAGAATATATACGTGCTTTCGTCTCAATATTCCAAAATTACAGAGACTTCATCAGATGCAAATTTTAAAACAGCCCAGTTTGTTTTAAACCCTGTAAGGATGACATCATATCCTGAAACAGACTTAAAAAGTTTAAAGCAACAGTATGTCCTAAAACAAAGTCAGATAGCAGCAGTATTCTTGAGCTGTTTTAAAATTTGTATCTGATGATGTGTCTGTAATTTTGGAATATTGAGACGAAAGCGCTTATATATTTTATTGTTTATTGAATAAAAAACGTGCTTGGTGGTTTTAAGAAGTGGTCTGCCTCTTCTACACTCATTTTTGTGGATTTATTCATTGAATTGGTTTTGAATTCTATTGCAGGAGTCTGACATACCCTTCAAATACACCATTGTGCCGACCACTGTGATGAAGTACAGTTAACAGCAGCAATACGTGAACATGTACAGCATGCATTATGGGTAGGTGTGTTAAATGTGTGCAGGGAATATACCATGGCCATAACATGACTGGTGTATTGGCAAACCTGAACAAACACCATACTCACCAGCTACAGGCTGCTGTCCTGGAGGTATACCAGAGGGACCTACATAAATGTGTGAGAGATGTGATGTCAGTAGCCACAGCTGTGGTATGGGTACAGGGTGGGTGCAGCATTACAGTACAGCAACAGTACAAGCCCACAATACTACAGATTATGCACATCTGTTTATTACTACTATACAGCAACACTGCCATTGTGTGGGTAGCACCCACCTCCACTATGCTGTCTACCAGGTGTTGTGTGTGCGGGTGGGCAGGTGCCCCGAGGCTGGCAAGGAGCTCCTCAATGTGTTAGGGGGCTGTATGGCATAACACCCCTGTTGCAAGCTGGACCACCTGACTGCAGCAGCACGCCATCAGGCATGGCGAAGTAGTTCTCTGCATCGATGCCGGACCTGCTCATATCTGCAGATGTTAAGTTGTCAATCTCGCCTTCATTCTTGCTGGACGGGTTCGGAGCCGAACCTCGGCTCCGACTCGGCCGAATACTAAAGCTCGAGAGCTATTTTTACCGGCTCGAGGCTATCCTATGTCCCATAATGCTAGGCGAAATATACCCAGATCTCGTTTGCCGCTTCAGCTACGAGATTGCGTTTTCACCGGCTCCAGGTTGTATATTTTTATTAATAACTTTTGAGGTAGTTTTTTAGTCAGTCTTTTATCCTCTTTTGTCCCTTTAGTATTATTGAAGTTAGCGACTAGTCTTTCCCCCTTTTTTTAGTTGCTAATCTCCCTTTTTCTCCACCCTTAAGGTGGTTGGGCCTCTGACCCTCCCCTTAGTAGTACAGATTTCCCTTAGTTGTTCTGTGTGTGTATGGAATTCTGTCCCTCTGTTTAGCGGTAGTTTTCCCTTTTTTTCTGCTTATAGTAATTGTTATTATAATTTAGTGTATTGTGTATCGTTTACAGTAGTATGTCTGAGGATACTAACGTATCGGGTTTCAAGAAGTGTGACTCGTGCTGTCAGAAGATGTCTCTGACAGACGGTCACACTTCTTGTGTGTATTGTTTGGGCCCTCTGCACCTGCAGGACTCTTGTTCCATCTGCCATGCTTTTAGCCCGAGAGTCTTGCAGGAGTGCAGAAACAAACTCATTCTTAGAGGCTTGTTAAAGCCTGAAGGTTCCTCGGCTAAGACCGTGGCTGGGAAACCTTCAAAGCCCGCCAAATCGTTGGCTCCATGTTTGGAGCCGGTGCCGAGCGGTGCTCTTGCTGCCTCGTCAGTTCTGGCTGGAACCGAGGCATCTAGACCTCAGTCGGCTCCGACTTTAGTGTCGGAGCCATCCCCGATCAGAAAGCACTCCAGGTCTCCGTCTCTCGAGTCGGTTAGACCGGCTCCGAAGTCTCCACTGTTGTCGGAGCGGAGCCATAGATCTCATTCCTCTAGGTCTTCCAGGCTTTCGGACCATGACCTCGAGAGGGTAGTCAGCCGGCTTTTAAAGTCGCAAGCACTGGCCCAGTTGCTACATAGCCCGTCTCAACAGACAGGGGCTACCCCTACACCCGCTCAAGTTCCTCCTCTGACTACTCTGCTGAGTTCGGAGCCGGAGGTCATCGAGGTGAGTACTGTGGGGGCGTCGGAACCGATCCCCCTGTTGTCGGTTCCTTCGTCAGCTCCGATCCTGTCCTTGGAGGGATCCGGGTGCCGAGACTCCCTCGTCGGCTCCGAGGGGGCGAGTGGCATCGGACCCTTATCCGACCCCGCTCTTCCTCTCGGAGCCTCGGCGCAGGTAAGTTCGGCCCCGACATTGGCCTCGGAAACATCCCTCTCGGTGCCGGGGGGAGTTCTCATCTCCTCGGAGTTGGGTCCTTCTTCCCTGCCTGACAGGGGTGCCTTTGAGGTGATGAGCGTGCTGGCTCCAATACCGGCACCACGGTCGGCCTCCTCGGCCCCTCCCTCTACGGTACCTGCTTCGGCCCCTGCCTACCCTCCCGACCCCAAGCGAGGAGAACCGACGCTCCAGGCTGCCCCATTGGGCCTTTCTTCCTCTTCGGAGGCCTCCCCTGACCCTGCGGGGGATCCCGCTCGGAAGAGGACATGTAAGAGGAAACATGTTGACTCTCCTGAGTCAGTAACATCTGACACCGACCTGGATTATTCGGAAGGGTCCCCAAGGTCCCCCTCTGAGGATGTCTCCTTATCTGACATCCTAGAGATCCTCAAACAGAGGGGGAACTGGTCTGCCCTTAACCCATCCGAGGACGAGTCAGTGTACCTGGATGCCTTCGGTTCTCGCCCTTCCACCTCCTGGGTATCCCTGCCTTTCGACCCACTTATGAAGGTGGTGGCTCGGAAGGCGTGGACGGCTCCAGATACTATGGAACCAACTCCCCGGAGGCCCACTAAATTTATTACTGCTCCCACAGATAAGCAGTTTCTCTCCAAGGGTGTCCCCGTGGATGCCATGGTGGTGGCGGCAGCCACTAAGGAGTTGGCTCACCCTTCAGTACCTGTCCATCCTCCTAATAAGGAATCTAGGACTATGGATAGCTACGGCAAGCGGATGTTTTCCTCAGCGACCTTTGCTATGCGGTTGCTGAATTATTTATGCCATTTCACCCGACTTCAGAGGGACCTTCTCAGGGAACTGGGTGAAACATTGTAGGACCCAGCAGCTGTGTGGTCTCAGGAAAAGATCAACTCCCAGCTAGGGACCCTGAACTCTATCGTTAACTCCTCCATGTGGCTCATTTCATATGCAGCCGATGGAGCGAGTAGAGCCGCAGATACGGGTGTTGCTCTAAAGAGACACGCCTGGATGCGGCTCCGCAATTTTGCTGACCCCTTCAAGGCATCATTCACTAACACCCCCTTTGATGGTTCTGCTCTTTTTGGACCTCAAGTGAAGTATACCTTAACCAGATGCGAACAAGAAGGCAAGACTTTCTCTGCCGTGGGAGTCCGTTTTTCCGCCCCTTCTAGACCGTATCCTAAGGGTCAAAAGGGCGGGAAAATGTGGTTCCGCAAAGCTCAGGGAGTTCTGCCGGATGCGCTTGGTGAACTTCCCTCTAGAGGCAGAGGAGGGAACAACAACAGATGCCGCCCTAGGGGCAGGGGGGGGGGTCTGCAGAATCAGGGTAGCAGAGAATCTATCTCTGACAAACCCTTTCAGCACCCCTGAGGAGCTGCCCGACTGTCCACCTTCGGAGGCAGTCGGGGGAAGACTTTCACTGTACCCAGAAGCCTGGTGCTCCCTTATGCAGGACAGATGGGTACGGTCGATCATATCCGAGGGCTACAAAATCCCCTTTATCCACACCCCACATCAACCAAAAGGGCCTCTTCCAGATGTTCTACCTGGTCTGAGAGACCAAGTAGCACTAGAAATTTCAAAGCTAATTTTAAAAAGAGCCATCCAACCAGTCCCAGCAGACCGACAAGGATCCAGAATCTACTCCAAATTCTTTTTGGTACCAAAAAAGACAGGGGACTGGAGACCTATTCTGGATCTCAGCAGACTGAACAAATCGGTTTGAAGAACAAAATTCCGGATGGTCACGCTACAGTCCATTCTTCCCTTTTTGGGTCAGGACAATTGGTTGTGCTCTATAGACCTTCAGGATGTGTACTACCATATCAAAATGAACAGGCGCTACAGGAGGTTTCTCCGCTTCCGGCTGGGAGCCAGTCACTACCAATTCAGAGCCCTGCCCTTTGGCCTCATCACAGCCCCCAGGGTGTTTACCAAATGCATGCCAGTGGTTGCGGCTCACTTGAGACATCGAGGATTCCAGGTGTTTCCATATTTGGACGACTGGCTCCTTACTGCCACCACCAGGCACCAGCTACTTCAAGCCAGGGATTACGCTGTACAAACCTGCAAAGCGCTAGGCATCTCTATAAATTTCGAAAAATCTGCCTTGTCACCTTGTCAGCATATTACCTTCATAAACACTGTGTTAAACACGGTAGAGTTGTCAGCAAAACTTCCTACGCAAAGAGTGTACGACATTCGCAGTCATGTTCAAGTCCTGCTACAGGAGGACAGGGTCCAAGCCAGATTTGTACTGAAAACGCTTGGTCTGATGGCTGCAACAATCACCTTGCTCCCCCTAGCTCATTTTCATAGGCAGATACTACAGTGGATGCTTTTCTCCCAATGGCCCTTTTAGCAGCTTCCCATGTCACACAATATTCTCATCGCTCAGTCTTGCAAACGACACCTATCTTAGTGGATGGGCTCACCTCAGGTGCTTCAAGGGGTTGTTCTCCCCCCCACCGGTTGCCACCGTGACAACAGACACCTCCCTGATCAGGTGGGGGGGCATTTTCAGGGCAGGACAGTCCAGGGCACATGGCAACCCTTCGAGTACCACTTGCACATCAATGTCCTGGAGATGAGAGCGGTGCTGTTGGTGTTGCAGGCTCTCCAGAACTCTCTTCCCACTGGGACGATTGCAATACAGACAGACAATATGTCTGTAGTATGGTACATCAACAAACAGGGTGGAACCAGGTCCTACCCTCTTTGTTGGGAAGCGCTCAGACTCTGGCAATGGGTGATCTCTTCTCAGCGGTTTCTGGTAAAAACATTCCCGGGAAGTCCAATGTCATAGCAGACAGGCTGAGCAGGGACATTCTCATGCCCTACGAGTGGTCTCTCAACCAACTAGTCATGGACCAAATCTTCAGAAAGTGGGGTCAGCCTTGCTGCGACCTTTTCGCAACCCCTCAAAACAGCAAGTGTCAAGACTTCTTCACCCTCTTCCCTCTCCCGGGCCTCTCTGCCAGAGACGCTCTAGTCCACGATTGGCCCAGGGGTCTCCTTTATGCTTCCCCCCCCTTTCCCTTAATCACTCTGTTAGTCCAGAAAGCAACTGCCTTGAGATCCAGGATGATCCTCATTGCCCCTTACTGGTCCCAACAAGTCTGGTTTCCGTTCCTACAACGTCATCTACTGGAGCAGCCCTGGCATCTGGACCCTGTGCCAAACCTTCTGACCCATCAATCGGGCAGGCTGCACCAATCCCTTTCATCTCTCAACCTCACAGCTTGGTTGCTCCACTTCCATCCCTAGCCAGGCTTCCCTTAATTTCTCCGTCAGTACGTCAGATTATCCTTGCCTCTCACAAGTCTAACACCAGAAGGATGTACTCAAGTAAATGAAAACGTTTCTCTATTTGGGCAGAAAGGAACCAAGTTGATCCCTTTACTGCCCCTGTCCAAACAGTTCTAGATTTTCTGGCGGAACTCTTTCAAAAAGGTTCTTCTTCAGCCACTATCAAAGTCCAGTTGGCGGCTATTGCAAATTCCCATGCTGACTTGTCAGAGTCTAGTATTATGTCCCACAAGCTCTGCAAAGCCTTTCTGAAGGGTACCCTATTACTTAGGCCCCCAGTCAAAGACCCTCCTCCACAGTGGGATCTAAATTTGGTACTGTCATCATTAATTCTGCCTCCTTTTGAGCCTGCTGCCTCCAGCTCGTTAAAACTGCTCTCGTGGAAACCTCAGCGAGAAGGGTTTTGGAACTACAAGCACTATCTGTGCACCCCCCTTATCTTGTTTTTCACAAAGATAGAGTGGCTCTTAGGACAAATCCATCCTTCTTACCTAAGGTACTCTCGGAAAAAAATCTCAATCAGACCATTGATCTCCCAGTTTTCTTTCCAAATTACACTGATGGAGCTGAGAGAAGATTACATTGTTTGGATATCCATAGGCAACTACATTTCTATCTGGATAGAACCAAGCTAACGAGATAATCAGAGCAACTCTTCTTATCTTACACCAAAGGGAAACAGGGCCTTCTGGTTTCTAAAGTGACCTTGCCCAGATGGTTGACCTCTCTTATTTCTTTAATCTATCAGTTGAGGCATAAGGAGCTCCCTACCAAGCCTAGAGCTCATTCAGCTAGAGCATTAGCTTCATCAGTTGCTTTTCAAGCGAGATTACCTATGGATTCTATTTGTGCCACGGCCACATGGGCCTCTCCTCATACCTTCATCTCTCATTACAAACTGGATATTGCCTCCAGAAATGGGGATGATTTTGGTTCCACTGTACTCAAGAGTCTGTTCCATTGAGCCACCCAGGACTAAGGTGCTAGGGACATGGTCCCATCCAGCAAGAATGAAGGCGAGATTGACAACTTAACATTAAGAAGTTATGTACTTACCATAATGTTCCATGTTAGTTGTCTTCTTCTCGCCTTCTTTCTTGCGTCCCACCCTCCATCCCCCTAGCTCCTTGTCACCAGGATTATCCCTGCAGCTAGAGCTCTTCTTCTCCTTTGGTAGCCCTGGTGAAAGACAGGCTGTAAGGTTTTATAGTTCTATATAGCTAAACTTTTCTAGTGGTGGGACATGTCTGTCCATAGTGTTAGCTATCAAATGAGATCTGGGTATATTTCGCCTAGCATTATGGGACATAGGATAGCCTCGAGCCGGTAAAAATAGCTCTCGAGCTCTAGTATTCGGCCGAGTCGGAGCCGAGGTTTGGCTCCGAACCAATCCAGCAAGAAAGAAGGCGAGAAGAAGACAACTAACATGGAACGTTATGGTAAGTACATAACTTCTTATGCAGGCCAACATCATTTACCCTGTGGACAAGATCGTTCCACAGGGCGGTCTGCTCCTGCAGATCATGGGCTGATCGGCCGGACAACACTTGGTAGTGCTGCGCCAGGTGTGAGATGATACATTCTCCTCCTCTGTTTAAATGGGCAACCTCTCCCTGGACATATTGCCTGAAAGACTACAAGGTTGTCATAGTTGTTAAAACACATCTCTGCCCCCCCCCCCACTATATCTGCAACAACAATCTGATCACGCAACTCAACAGGTATGCCTACAGAATACCTACTGGTGGGACATATATCGTACTGTACAAGACTTTGTGCTTTGTGTTGGTAGTCATGTTCTCTGTGGGGACACTATCATTGGTGGCCAGTAACAGACAATGTCACCTGCATGCCATTGTAAAGGCCACTATCGTTCCGTATATGCATGTGTTCTGTTTGCTATGTGATTGATGCACATCTGTTGTTTTGTGTTATTGGAGATATCTATGCATGCTGTTGGACATGATCTGGGAATGTGTGGACTGTTACTACCCACATATGTTCTATAACAGTGACACAATAGCATGTTTGGGGAACAGCTGGCAGCTGAACCACCTCTCCCATCTCATCTGGCCATGTTACCAGGCCATATAACGTGGGACCCACCCTGGGGCCTCCTCATCTACTGGTCCAACCACCTTGGGATGGTGTTCACCCCCCGGGAGCATGCACAGACAGGATCCTGTCATTCGAGTTCAGGTCCAGAGTCTGGTGCATAGGAAGCTCCACAGAGACTTGGGGGATGTGTTACAGCACCTTGAGGTCCTCAGTACATACTCGTAGGGTCTGCATGCTCCTCCTGATCAGCCCCCAGTCTGGGCACCTTCAGGGCCATGAAGCTGATGTTGTGACTGCCCATGGGAGGGGACCTTGGTCCCATTGTTTCCATATGGGGGCTCATGGGCTTCCACATTGCAGACGACACTCACCATCCAGGGTGTTTACCCACCACATATGTCATATACCACCCTGTAGGCTGTCTTCTCTATCTTCCAACCCAACCATCCTCCACAAATATACCGGCTATCCTTCCCCAAATTACCAATACCACCTTCACAAACAAGGGCAATGTGTTCCCAACATGGGGTTCACACTTGACATAACCATCCATTTTGCACACACTTACTGCTGTAGATATATATATATATATATATATATGTGTGTGTGTGTGTGTGTGTGTATATTGATGTGTGATGCTCCCTCACACATATCATGCAGCGCTGTCATTCAAAAGTAGGGGATGTATTTATATACAAATGTGTGTGTGTATTTGTATATATGTAAACATACACACACACACACACACACATATATATATATATATATATATATATATATATATGTATATATGTGGGTGTCTGTATATCTGTAGACATGCATTTCTGTATATACACACACACACACACACACACACATATATATATATATATATATATATATATATATATATATGGGGTGCATTCAGACATCAGGTCCGCAATCTCTAACTCTCCTTCCTGCACAGCTGCACTGTTCTGCCTTGCTACAACACAGACAATTGCCACATGTGGACACAGTCTAACATTAGGGGGGTATATATAGGGACAGATTGCAGGTAAGCCTATTACACACCTATGGCATTTGTCCATGCTACATAACACGTTAACATGACTGTCCTGCAAGTGGTGGGCTCTGGAACCCACGTGTCCATCATAATGGCATTACTTCCACCACCAGCTATTGGCCACACTAATATACATGTCTTGCATTACACAACACACAGTATGATGGCTTACATCTTGTCAGTCGGTGCTGATCTGCACAGTTGACAGGCTGTGGCCCACTGCCCACAGTGACAGACACTATTGTCCATAGCAGTTGTTCAGCTGGACATCATTACAACAGCAATACCTGATGGCACATATAAATCATTCCACATCATCTATCTCATTATTATGGACCAAGTTGTTGTTGTGTCTTTCGGCTTTTCTCGGTTAGGGGATGCCACAGCAGAACTCCGGTCCTCTAATGATTGCCAGTAGATTTTAACATGCCGAGTTGCCAGCCCTGACGCACAACCTTCAACGAAGGTATGCCCATTCACAATGGCACGATTCGGCAGCCTCCAGGAGTTAAGGGACGACGGGGCGTGCCGTGGGGAGCGCGAGTCCGGGTCCCAGCCCCGGCGGGAGTTCCGCGGGGCCGGCCTGGATCGGAGCGAGGTCCCCCGAGAGGCTTTTCTCGGTTAGGGGATGCCACAGCAGAACTCCGGTCCTCTAATGATTGGCAGTAGATTTTAACATGCCGAGTTGCCAGCCCTGACGCACAACCTTCAACGAAGGTATGCCCATTCACGCATGTCTCCACACAGAAGACGCTCTAGCTGAGAATCGAACAGGACGTCTTACTGTGAGGTGACAATGCTACCGCAGCACCACCACCGCATTATGGACCAAGTACTACATTCAGTTACATGCATATATACTTCATATACCTGTTGTGGGAATGGTGTCTCTTCTGGATACAGTTTGCTGTGTGAATGGCTGGATGGATGTGTTTTTTCTTTTTTGTTGTATTTTTTTTTTCTTTCTCGCTCTCTGTCTCGGTGTCAAGCCACTAAATGGATTGAGCTGCTTTGAATAGATTATAGCATGGATTTTTTAGGTGATGCACATGATCAGGTGATGGCCTCTGCACCAGTGTCCATCACTTGCTACATGCATGCAGCCTGCTGTGTAGTACTTCCAATTACCACTGTCATGGCAACCCACTACTATAAATTCCTACATCATGTGGGCATGATCCATTTACCTTTCCTTCATGGAGGACATCCTTCCTGTGTGTGGGCAGCAGTGTTACAGACAGCAGGTAGCAATTCCTCTTACAACAGGACTTGTAGACTCAGGCCAGCTACATATTTGTATATGGTTCCAGACCTACAGACAGTGTGAGTAGTGTTGTTATATGCATTGTATACCACCAGTGTTACAGGGTTTGTGTGTACATACTAGTTTAGCATGGAATGCAGTCTGTCTGCATAACTCTCAACTGTGAGCCTTTCCACATGATGGCCAGATGATTGCCTGTTATGTTTTGTCTGTCCAGCACACAGATCTTGTATCAGATATGTTACTGGCATTGTGTCTGTTGAGTGCTATCAGTACATGGCTATATCCTTTTGTGTTTCTGACGTCATATTGCTGACTAAGGGTATTTTGCAGACTATCCTGTAACACCAGAAACTTTCTCAGTGTATAACAACACTATTTCACATATGGCCCTGTGTTCCAGTCTCTTTCCTCCACTTATATACCAGGCTTTGTCCATATGACATGCAGTAAGTGGTTGTTATGTAGTGGTCTGTGATTATGTCATACTGCCATTCCTGCCATAATTCCAGTGATGTTGTGATCCCCGCACATATTGTGGGGTAGGGTCCATATATATGTGGTCTACATCTGGACAAAACATGTATGCCCTTCTGCAGTCCAAAGGTCAGTGTATGTAACAGTGTTATGTGTCCCTGTATGCCAGTCTATGGGGGAGGGTATGCATCATATATAACCTAGGCTGTTACAACATGTGAGGGATATCAGTAGTAAGACACCTTAAGGTGTATGGCTGTACATTTCCATACATTTCACCTTGGGAACTTTGGTGGCCTAGTGCTTACTGTCATACATCTTGTTTTATTTGTCAGTGTAATAGTGATGTTTCCGTTAAGCATTGCTATGTAACAGATACAGCCTCATTGTGGCAACTTAATTCTTTCCCCCTAGGGGTTGAGTACAGAGTGTAATTGGAGGCTGCTGAACTATACATCTGCATTACTTACCGCTGATTGATTGTTATACTATGGCACAGTATTTCTTTACTGTTGTACTACTTGAAGGCCTTGGCCTGGACAGCAACATATATTATGCTTTCAGATTACTGTATACAATGATCTGCTTGAGAGTTGCATTACTCTGTTAGTATCTATTTCAAAGACCTAACAGCTATATGACATGGCATATACAACTGTAATAGTACACAAATAATAATTTCATATGTATCCAAACCTGTGTGTGGTGTCATATCCTTTGACGTCTCTGTGGGTATATGTTTCGCACAATAATTGTCTTTTGTATGAGTGAATCATATACTGTCCATTTTAAATGGTGGCAACTGTAGGAATACTGGCTATATGCTGTGCACCCTCTAAATATGTATCTTCCTATACATATCTATGCATGTGTGTGTGTATATATATATATATATATATATATATATATATATATATATATATGTATATATATATATGTATCTGCATATATGTGTGTGTGTATATGTATCTTTGGAATGTTTATTGCTTCCACATTGTATATTCTCTATGGTAGCCAGACTGTACTGCATGGTATGTTATTGATACCATCCTGACATCATACAGGTGGGATGGATTACTGTTAACGTCTTGTGGCTATGTTGTGTAGGGTCCTGGGTATAGGACTTGCAAGTGTTGGTATTGTGTTGCAGGGCAGATCTGTTTTGTTGTGGGGGAGTGGGTGATATCAATAATTACAAGAGATAATTAGCTTGTGGCCCCCTCACCAGCATTAGTGGTGGCTTTGGTCATATATGTATTTGTATTTTCTTTTATATATAGATATATATCTATATCTATATCTATATATATATATATATATATATATATATATATATATAAATAATCTATTTACATATATATATATATATATATATATATATATATATATTGCTGTGTATATATATATATATATATATATATATATATATATATATATATAGATTCATATGTATACATCTATAACTATGTATGTCTATATATATATATATATATATATACATATATATGTAAATATTTATATATATATATATATATATATATATATATATATATATATATATATGGGTCTACCTGAAAACACCGACGACGAGAACACAGACACTGGAAGAGCGAAAACGGAGAAGACCGACAGTTGAGAATCCTCACGCATTAAGGTAAGTGTGCGATAGGGACGGACGTTAGGGTCAGGGTGTGGGTAAGGTAAGTGTGTGATAGTGACGGACGTTAGGGTAGGGTGCGGGTCAGGTAAGTGTGTGATAGTGACGGACTTAAGGGTTAGGGGCAGATTAAGTGAGTTAGGGTTAGGGTGCGGGTAAGGCAAGTGTGCGATAGTGACAGACTTAAGGGTTAGGGGAGGATTAAATGAGTTAGGTTTAGGGTGTGGGTAAGGTAATTGTACGATAGTGATGGACCTTAGGGTTAGGGTTTAGGTTAAGGTTAGTGCATAGATAGTTGTGTATGTAAGGTTTAGTGTACGTTTGTAAGGTGTTTGGTGTGTATGTGTTGTGTGTGTGTTTTTCGGGAAAGGTATTTGTTTTGTTGATTGTCAGGATTGTTGTTTGTCGGGCATGTGAAGTTTTGTGTTTTTGAACGTTCGGTTTCTTTCGCTTTTGTTGTGTCGGTTATTTCGTTGTCAGTATTTTGGCGTGTCGGTGTTATCAGGTAGACCCATGTATATATACATATATATATATATATATATATATATATATATATATATATATATATATATATATATATATATATATATGTATGTATTTATTTATATAGATATATATATATATATATATATATATATTTATATATATATATATATATATATATATATATATAAATATATATATATATATATATATATAGACACACACACACATCTACATGTATAAATATATTTCCTGTACTGTTGAATTACTGTGCTGGATGATATGTTTATGAAAACATCAGGGATATGTATATCTGACATGGCTTAGTGGTAAATCACTTTGGCTATGGTGTGCAGGGCTCGAGCCTTCCAAAGGCTGTATTTTGTTGCTGGACAGAACAGGGGATGTTGGATACAGAGTGATTAAGGCACTTTTAAGCAGTTGTAAGCGGGTTTGCGTGGGTTTGTGCGAAGGTAAGTACTGCTAACTTCCAGTTACAGTTTCTTATACTCAGTTTCTAAATTGCTTAACCTGTGTAGGCATTGCTTACCCCCACGCAAACAGGCTTAAACCCGCTTACTGCTGCTTAACATTGCTTACTCCCGCTTACCCCAGCGCTAATTCCTTTAAAAGAAAAGAAAAGAAAAAGGGTTGATAGGAAAGTGGTGAAAATGAGGCACGAAGAGGGAAAGACAGTAGGGAAAATAGCTAGGGATGTGCAAGATGGGTGTAGGGAAAGTCCATAGCTGCCCATTTCCTCTACAGCAACAACTGTGCATATACACTGATTTGGAGGTAGATTTGGACACTCATACCCCTGAGAAAGGGGTGAGGACAATAATAATATGTTGTGAAGCCAATTAGACCAGATTACATGTGTCCAGTGGACACGTTTGCGAAATGGACAACTATGTATGGGGCGAGATTTTTTTTTTTGGGACAGATTGCCCTTTTATTTAAGGTGAGAGTGGGAGGTTGGGGAGGGATAGTAGGTATATTTGGGGAGGTAGGTTAGGTAGGATAACAGACAAGATAGCATACAGGGGTGGTATATGACACATGTGGGGGGTAAACACCTTGGATGGGGAGGGGTGTTTGGACGTCGGAAGCCCATGAGCCCCCTAGTAAAAACAGTGAACTGAGGTCCCCACCCATGGGCAGTCACGACTGCACCTTCATGGTCCCAAAGGTGGCTGTGCTGGGGACTGGGTAGGAGTGGCAGGCTGACCCTGTAGATGCACCACGTGGCCCTCAAGCTGGCATAGCAAATCTCCAAACTCCTTGTGGAGCTCGCTACGCATCAGACCCTGGACATGACGATGGGTGACAGTATCCTGTCCACGCCTGCTCCCAGGGGGGGGGGTAAGCCCCATCACCTGAGGCGGTTCCACCCGAAGGTGTTGCAGGACCAGTGATTGAGGAGGTCCCGGGTTGGGCCCCAGACATGCTGGTGCCAAGGCCAGATGAGGTGGGAGAGGTGGGTTCGCTGGGACAGGCCTTCTCAAAAGTGCTATGGTGTTTCATTTTTAAAACGTGTGTTAGTAATAGTCAGCACATTCCAAGATTAGATATAACAGCGTGCATGGATATTCCCATTAGCCCAAAATACCAGATCTGGAACAGTTGCATAGCAAACAGAACACAGTGGCCATTACAACAGCATGCAGGTACATTGATGGCAGCATGCCACCAGTGTGGGAGTATTTCAACATGGCACATGCATAGAAACAAATTTCAATATTTATCAAACAATAGGACATATGTCACAACAGATTTTTATTCTACACTTTCCGATTGAGTTGTGTATTTAGTTTATTGTTGCAGATATGGTGAGGGAGGGGAATATGTCAATTAACAACTTGTATATCTCTGTAGTTCTCATTACTTTCTTAGTCAGTGCTGTGATCTGTACCTTACACATATTATTACACTACCCTGTGGCCTTAGTTTGGACAGAGGTATGGATGTAGACAACTATATACATGAACTATGTTTTACCTGCAGTATACACTTTTTACGTGGTATACCTGTGGAGGCATTGTTTAACACTACCTGACTGTTTCTACACACATTCCCAGATTCCGGGTTGATGTTATGCACATACCTCTCCATCTCTTATTGCATGCACTTTGGGCATGTCTTGACAGCATGCAGATGAAACTGAGACATATTTTGACTATTGCCCACATAAACCTTTGTTAAGTTTTACAATGACAGGTTTGTTTTCATACACATTTTCCAAATATTTACAATTCTGACAATCAGTTATATGACATTAAATGCCGCCTAAATGTCAAGAGATTATCACACTGATATGGCAGGGGGACAGGGTAACATCCAGCAGATATGGGACAATTATCTGGACATTCTGGACAGATCTGTACAGTCGAGGGGTATGATTCTGCATACAGCTTACTACCACTCTCAGGATTCGAACCATGGCTGTGTCTGCTAAAGAACAAACAGGTACATCACAGTTGAGTGTGCTATATAGATATTACTGTGTATCTTTTCTCTGAATTCTGTCTATAAGTTTCCCATGGTTTTACAATCTGACCTTGTAATTACAACATTCTTATACAGGGTTTCCTAGACAGTTTTATTATGTAGCACTGTGTGGATAACAGTGATGAGTAATACCTTATTTGTCAGAGATACTGCAACACTAACACTGCCATACAATACCAGACTAAACTGTACCAGTCCAGGGTTTCAGTCTTTTACTTCTAGGCACAGTTCAGTTTTCGTATCGGACAGACCTGTGGGGGGAATGTTTGTTAACACTACTTGAATGTTGTCACACATATTACCAGATTCCACATTATTATTATGCACATACATCTCACACTGTTACTGCACACACTCTGGTCATAGCTTCACAACATGGGGGTGGAGTTGGGACATACTTTGCTTATTACTCTCATAACACTTTGGTGAGATGCTAGAGTGACAGGTTTGTTCCTATAGATATATTTCTGACAGTTAAGATGTCTGACAATCAGTTGTATGCCATTATTTGCTGCCTAAACTTCTGGAATCATCCCACAGATTTGCCAGGGGGATAGGGTGACAGGCAGGGGACTTATACCAATTATCTGGACTTTCTGACAATATCTGTACAGTTGTGGGGTATGATTCTTTATACAGCTTACTACCAATCCCAGGATTCGAACCACGGCTGTGTGTGCTAAAAATACAACACTTCACATCTCAGTTGAGTGTGCTATTTGGATTATGTTGTCTATCATTTCACTGTTTTCTGTCTAAGTCTCTCTCATTTGTACAATATGTCCTTGTGATTACAACAGTCATATACAGAAATTCCTACACATTTTATTTATGTAGCACAGTGTGGGTAACAGTTTTTAATACAACAGTACTATTAAGAGATTGCAACACTACGTTACCATGTGATACCAGAGAAAACACAAGCAATCCATCAGTTAGACTTTTATTGCCAGGCTGTTAAACTTTTATTTACATACAACCTATATGAGACTCTTCCTGCCATATTGTCTGGTTTATTCAGTACATGCCATAAACAATACAGGTTTTATACTGGCAATTAACTTTCTACTGCTTTTAGATTTATTTCTTAGGATAGTACATGCAAGATTATTACTAACCTGGCTCGTGACGCAGCCTCTGCAGTCTAAAGGCATGGGCTTCCCAATTCACAGCCCGCTCGTCTGCCACTGTCAAAGACGTAAGAGGAAAATTTATCCATACCTATCCATAATATACACGAGCTGGCAATTATTAAATAGGTAGTAGACTGATACTTGCACACAGCTGGAACATCACCCATCTGCCTAGCCTCTCGGATCCACTGATCCAAGAGCTCCCTCTTTCTCCATTTCAGGTCAGCATAGTGATGCCTGACCTGCTCACCAATTTGAGGGATGACGGTGGCACTGGTGAGGTCACATGTGAGATGGTCCCAGGCTTCCGCTTTATATTGGAAACCCTTGTACTGGCCTGGCAGCAGTGTCTGGTAATGGTCTTTAACAAGGAGTCCTGCCATGACTTTGGACTCCTGGATGCCTCAGCGCTGCACCCGGAAGCACGATCCTTCACTCATACTGGCCATAGTGCCTACAGGAGGAAGCTGTAACCAGTTATGAGATGTATTCTCACCTGTGGGGTTTAAATAGGGCTGATTTCCCACACTTTGCCATGATTGGATGGTTTTGAAAATGCTAAGCTATGGACAAACCTGCTTACCTAAGGTTGACATTGCTTAAAGGGATATACCACTGAGCAAACTGATTTAGCTGGCCTACACATTGCTTACACCTATTAAGCAGGGGTGTGCAATGCTTAGCGTTGCTTAATTTTAAATTTGTACACGGTTTGCTGTTTGGCATTGATTTATCATTCATTACATGTTATATATGTGTTTGTTATCCATGATTCATGTGTACGTACACTGTATGGGGTCCTTGTGTTTATTGGAGGATTTCATCACTTTATTACAATGACACCTCACATCTGGACTTAATGCAGTACTCCAGTTCACATATTTGTGTTATGTAGTAGGTTATACAACATAAAACTGTATACAGATTCCTTTCACATGTAAATTTTGATTTTGCTATAGTAAGGATCTGTTTGGGGATACCTCAATTTTATGCACTGCTGTGATGACTTACTGGTTAACTGCTGTGACTATAGTTTAAAGGGTCCTGGGTTCAAGACCTGTAAGGGCTGTTTATTTTGTTGCTGGGCAGAACAGCAGCTGTTGGATACAGAGTGATAAGGCACTTTTAAGCAGTTGTAAGCAGGTTTGCATGGCGGTAAGCAATGCTAACTTCCGGTTAAATATGCTTACAGGGAGTAAGCTTCAATATTGCTTAACATATGTGCGCATTGCTTACCCCAGCACAAACGGGATTAAACCTGCTTACTGCTACTTGCAAGTGCTTATTCCCGCTTACCCCCACACTCATTTAGACAGAAATATAACATAGCTCTTGGGAAAGTGGTGGATTTGGACACTGTATGGATTTATCATTCATTACACATTATACCTTCAATTTGTATCCCTGATTCATGTGTACATATGCTGTATAGAGCACTTGTGTTTATCTGTCGATTTTACATTATTACAATGACACCTCACATCTGGATTTAATGCAGTGCTCCAGTTCACAATTATATGTTATTTAGTAGGTTATACGGCAAAATATATGTTCATAAAGTGATTTGACATGGAAAATGGAATTTACTACTGTGAAAATTGAACCAGGAGTGGCTACACCCAAGGCGGACACTCTGACCACTTCACTATTGCAGTACTGATTCATTTGCATGTATCTTGCTATTTATCTTCTTGTGGCATTTATGCACTGGGCAAACCCGTGCACCTACGGTTAAATTTAATCTGTTTGATAAAAAAAATTCTACTGCTATTATTTCTTGGAAGGGACAGGTTTCACTTATTGCTGTGGATTCTTACATACATCTGCACATTCGGCAGACATCTTTGCAACCCCCCCATGCCTCTTAACCTCTTAATGCACGTTATCTGGACAAAGCTTGACAACATGAGGTCCAACTACAGACATATTTTAATTATTGCTCTTATAAACTTGGAAAAGTTGCTAGAGTAACATGAGTTGTTTTAATATATGTTTTCTGATGCATTTTGGTGTCTGACACTCATATGTATGCCATTATTTCACAGCTTCATTTCTGACATCATCCCATGATTTCAGGGTACAACTGGGGTACAGGCCAACTGTATGGGCAACAAATGTGGACATTATGCAATGATTTGTACAGTTGGGAGGTATGCAACCTCGTATGAGCGTTCTCGCTCATTGTTCTTGCCGAATGGCACTTCCTGAGTGCAGGGGCATGTGTATTGTGAGAGCTCTGCTCTCAGACACGCACCCTGTACTCATCCATGCTTCATGTTCGTTTTGGAGAATAGGCTTGGCGCCTTCATTACTATGCATAAACGGTTGTTTCCATGCAGGAATAAGCTATTCCTTCCGGAATCTTACTGAATCCCGGGGTATGTGTTTTAACCTATAAAGAAATGTAACTTAACCTGAATATAATATAATTCTTAATTACAACTCACTCTTGTGTTATTTTATGCATTTTTTAACAATGCTCAGGCTACATATAATGAAATTCACTGCAATATAAAACAAACATTCTAGTATAATATTCACTCAAGAAGTCTTAATACATGTTTAGTTATTATAACCTCCTATTGAGCAGTAATAAAATATGTTTTCCCAAATGGTCTTACTAATCTATTATAATTTAATGAAACAACGTTACAAAGTACCAGCAAAGTATTTAAAAATAAATAATCAAATTCAACAATTAAACCACTTCATAATAGATGTTTGAAAGAGTACTTTTTAAATCACAGTCAATAGATGGCCAAATTACTTTACTAATTCTCTATGTAATCTACAATATCCACAGTCACACAATCCTGTAAAGACATAAAAAGCACCTCTTTGAATCTTCACATCCATGCAAATGCAAAATGCATTCACTTCTCGTGTCCGCTCAAGACTTTCATGTTTTATGGCTCTGTTAACACTCTGATTGGCTGCTGATGCAGGCAATCTCCACTGGTCATCTGGAACTTCACAAAAAACAGAAGGAGATTTTCTACAAGTAAAAAAATAAAAAAAAAACCCAAAATAAATACAACTGATGTTGCTTCAACCTTGCTACAGTACAAGTAGGTATTCCATTTGTTGTTACAAATATGGGAAAGAGTTTCTAAAGAAAATTAAATAAACAAACAAGTAAAAGTAGACATTGTTGGTCTTGCTTCAGCACCCAATAACAAGTTATAATTTTAATCCACTTGAGAGAGGCATGATTAATGGCCCTGCTAACATTATGATTGGCTGCTGATGCAGTCAATCACCACTGGCCACTAGGAACTTCAGAAAAACAAAAGTAGGTATTCCCTGCATATTTAAAAAGATGAGAGAGAGTGTATAAATAAAACAATAAAAATAAATATTGTTGATCTTGCTTCTGCCTTGCTGTAACACCCAAGAACAAATTAAGATTTTAATCCTCTCAAGATGGGCATGCTTTATGGTCTTGCTGACACTCTGATTGCTGCTGATGCAGTCAATCAGCACTGGCCATCAGGAACTTCACAAAAACAAAAGAGAGTAAAAAAGATTGGGAGAGCACCTAAAGAAATTAAAGCAAAAAAAATGAAAAGTAAATACTGTTGATATTTCCTCACACTTGCTATAGCACCCAAGAACAAGTTATAATTTTCATCTGCTGAAGACTATTTTTGCATTAGAAAATAAATTACCAGGCTGAACCAAAAATTAATGGAAGATTTATCGTGTCCCACAATTAAACAAGAGTATGGTCTATATACATATGTTCAGTTAGAGGACCATGTGGCTCAAAATTTGGCTAAGGTTAAAAAAAAACACATCCGGTACAAAAACAAGTATATTCTGCATGTTTGTCTTGCTGAAGAGACTGTCTGAACTACAGCTTTGACCAACTTTGCAGCTTAAAGTAAAAAAAAGTTGGCTATTCAGCATACAAAACCCAGTAAAGGGAGGGTTCTCTTTTTATTTCTTCATACTCAGAGGGAAGCTTTGGACACACTGGGTTCATATGGAAGACTAGAGAATGTGGAACCTATTATTGATTAATCAAACCCCTGTTTAGAACTGCCAGGGCCAGAGATAGAAGCAGGAAAATGGCTTAGAGGAATTACAATCACCACAGGAACATTTTTTTAGCCAAATCCTGGGAAGTAGAAATTTCAAAAACACCAAGACACCTAGTGCTACCTGACAGCAATGGACTTGATACTGATAAAATGTTACTGAATGGGGTTTATAATGCTTTAGATGCTTTTACAATCATCTCTTTGGATTTTGAGCTACTGAATTCATCAGATAGGAATATCTCATCTCAACAAGGACAGGATGCTGCTTAAATTTGTGACTGTAGGAAAATAGTCCTTAAATACAACTTCTTTTTCTTTCAGGAGTAGTTATGGCGGCTGAATCAGCCCAGATTTCTGACAACTGCATCTTTTACAAATATGAAAAGAAGGTAGTTTTATCATCAGAAATAGCTAAATTCCTTAAAACATATGTCAAATTCTGGATGACATTTTTATTGTATGGTCTAGTACTGTGAATGAACTCTTTTTGTGAGCTATATAAATGCATCTATCACTTTTTTTATCATTCACATATACCTGTTCTTGTGATGTAATTATATTTTTAGATATGGAAATTAACAATAGCAAAAGTCAGAATAGCAAAAGCAATGCTTTTCCCGGTTAGGGGTCGCCACAGCGGATCACCAGTCTGCAGATTGATTGGCAGTGGATTTTTACAGTGATGAGTTGCAAGCCCGATGCCCAACCTTCACGGAAGGCACACCCACACACACATCTACCTGCATTTCTTTAAAGCTCACTCAGCCACAGGGAGGACATGCAGACTCTGCACAGAAGGAACTCCAGAATGAAAGAGGAATATCTTCCAGTATTTTCCAATGTGTACAGATAAGTCTTTTCACATCTCCTACCCACATTTCACTAGTAATCACCACTCTGGATGAAAAAAAAATGCAGTGAAAGTGCAGTTTGTAAGGATTTCTAAGAGGATATCAAATGGTGCCATGTTTTTAAGGAGCATATTTTTTTTAAAAAAATATGTCTGTGAATAGGGTGTAGCCCTGCAATATGGTGGAATATATTATTGTATAGGCAACTACCAATTTTGCACTTATGGTTTTGTGTGGTATGAATAGGACAAAGGATGACCGGATGACAGTTTTGGTGATAGTACTTTAACACACTCTAGCTTGGATTTTCCACTGAGCTGATGGTAATGTAAAATATTATTAGACAACATTTACCTATTGTAACATTGAGTGGGGACATGGATAACAGACTTGGCATAGGACTCCAGTTTGTTTTTAAAATTAGTTTTAATTTGAAATAACTTTTGAGTCAAAGAAACACACAGCCGTGACAAAAAAATAAATAAACTTAATATACCTAGTATGTTTAAGTGTGGGGCAAACAAGCAATGCTTATTGATACAAGCACTTTTGTGTCTGTAGGACACAGGTTTATAGATTCAAAGGTGTGTACTAGGCTAATGGCTCTGGAACCTTTACAAGTCTAGCCCATAGGATTACCCTGGCATCGTGCCACCCAACCTTAGTTCCTAGTGCCTCTGTCGAGTAGAGCCACTGGAGTGATCCCCGGAGTGAATTTTCTATTTCCCATTCACTCATCAAGATTTCTGTTGAAGACGGCCAGTGAGGTGCTCTGCTTGACATGTATGGGACGTCTATTCCATAGCATGGGCAGTCTCTGGGTTATGAATCTGTCCATACAGCATGTTCTGTTGATTGTGGTAATGAGACTGAGGTCTCTGGAGCATGTGGTGTGGAGAGAGTGGGATTTCTTTAGATGTAGCATTTCTAACAGGGCTGGGTCAGACATGGCTTTGTAAGTCAAGCAGAGATCGCCTCTAAGTAGGCGATAGGAGACAGAAAATAGTTGGAGTTTTTTGAGTCTGTCCATATAGGACAAGTGTTTAAGGCCTAGGATCCTCTTTGTGAGGTACTTTTGTGGCCTCTTCAGTTGTTGCAGGTGTCTAGTGAGGTACATGCCAAATTGGGCATTATACTCAATGATTGGCCTAATGAGGGAAGAGTAGAGGGAGACAATGACCTCTTTCTTCCTGGATGCAAACCCCCTAGTAATGAGATGTGCCACATAGAAGGACTTTCTGACCACAGTGGCAATGTGGTGGTCAAAAGTGAGGTTGCTGTCAACCTGTGTTCCTAGATCTCTTATAATGCCTTCTGTGTTCAGTGGACTACCATTGATGTGGTAATTCAAGGGGGCCAGGTTTTTCCCAAGGTGGATGAAAACACATTTTTTGGCATTGAACTTAAGGCCATGGTTCTGACACCCGTCGTTAGTTTTATTGAGGTCTTTCTGTAGGATGTCAACATCACTTGGGGAGTTAATAATAGCTCCCAACTTGCAATTGTCTGTGACCTTTGTCAGCCAGAGTCACTTATTGTTGTCCTGGACTTCAGAGAAATAGATACCAAACAGGAGAGGACCCAGGACCAAACCCTGTGGGACTCCACTCGTGACTCCACTTGTGACTCGTGACTGGTTGTACTTGGAGTCTGCTACTTTCACACTGTGGTTTCTACTTGTGAGCAAGTTTGCAGCCCACCTAGTGATATAGGGACTGATGCCTAGCTTAGTGAGTTTTTCTATGATTCCTGAGTGGAGAATGGTATCAAAGGCCTTGGCCAGATCAAGGCAGGCTGTATGAACCACCTTGGCTTCATCCACAGCTCTGCTGACTGACTCAAAGAAGTCAACCAAGTTGAGCAGGCATGATCTACCCTTCACAAAACCAAACTGTGTAGGATCCAGAGTTTGAGGATTCCCTATATCCTTGTTTATTAGGTCCATGATGATGTGTTCCATAGCTTTGCATATCAGACTTGTCAGGCTAATGAGGCGATAGTTCCCAGGGTTTGTAGTCGGTCCTCCCTTTTGGAGAGGGATGACTGTAGCAGTCCACCATTTGGAAGGGACAAAGCCTGAGGTGATTGAACAGGCCACACAGGTGAGGTGCCAGTTCACTCTGTAGTTCATGTAGAACACAGCCAGGGATATTGTCAGGTCCCATAGAAGCTGTATTCTTGACCTTGGACAGTGCCATTTTAACCTGTGCAGCAGTAATACTGGGTGCCTGGCAATTTACTGATATTGTGATTGGTCCTTTGGGGGAAGAGAGGGGTAAAGCTGGCAATGAATCTGTCAGCCAGTATATTGACAATACCTGTTGGCTTGGTATAGGAAGTGCCATTGTGCAGTAGCTCAGAGCAAATCAGGGTACTGCCGTGGAGATTCTTTACATAACTATAGAAGCCCTTGTGGCTGTCTTTACTATGTGCTGCAATTCTGTTTTCATAACTAGCTTTAGAGGATTTGATGAGGGGTCTCAACCTTTTGTTAAGGTTGATAAGGGAGTTTTTGCAGTCTTGGGACTTCACCTTATTCTGCATCAGTTTTCTCTTTCTGCTGTAGAGTTTGTTTATGGCAGGGGACCACCAGATTGGCTTCCTTTTTTTGAGACCACCATCTTTGTTCTATTGGGTATGGCGAGATCCATGCATTTGTGTATGTGCTCGTAAAGTGCATTGGTGTATGATTCAGCGGTCATGCAACTGTTCTCCATTTGCATGGGTGCCATGAAGTTAGCCACCTCTGTTTTTAGGAGCCCAAAGTTAGCTTTGGAGAAGTTTTTCATGGTGATTACCTTTTTTCGGGGGGTGGGAGGGATGTGGATTTCCAAGGTGATTAGTTTGTGGTCCGATCTATCCAAGGAGGAGTTGACTATTGGTGTAGAGCAATTGTAGCCCATGTTAGTAATGACCAGGTCAAGGATGTTGCTACTTCTACTGGGGTTAAGAATGAGCTGGTCCAGGAAATTGGAATTAGTGAATTCCAGAAAGTGTTGGGCAAGTGTATTGGTACATGAGTAGTTTTCCCAGTTAATGGAGGGGTAGTTGAAGTCACCCAGTATGAGAGTGTTAGGTTGGACACTAATATTTCCAGGGTGCTTAGGAATTTGGAGTGTGAGTCTTGGGATATGGTTGGGGACCTATAGCAGGCTATGACCTGAATCGCTGTCTTACCCAATGTTAGCTGCACCTGAAGTGTCTCGGATGCATTATGTTGGGCTACCAGACTAGAAGTGTGTGCATCCTTTATGAATATGGAAACACCACCGCCTTTGGAGCTTTGGTCCAAGTTCTAGGGTTGAAAGGTGTGGAATGAGTTATAGCCTGGTAGTGCAGGGGTGCTTTCTGATGCCTTGAACCAGGTCTCTGTTACAGCACAAATGTTTGTTCTCCATTTTAAGGAGTGCTTCAGGTGAGTGCATTTTGATATTTAGACTTCTAGCATTTAGCAGCATGACCCTCAGATTGCATTTGTTTGTAGCTGTCACGGTGGTAATTTGGTCTTTGGAATACCATCTAAAAAAGGTACTATAGGGGTGGCAAGAGCCTTGGTTGGTATCTGGAAGCCCAGGGGTGACAGATGCAGGCCATCTCTGGCAAAGCATCGAGGTCTGTCAGTCATGTCATCCCAGGCAGATAGTGGATCCCCTTAGAATGACACCAGAAACTTAGCCAGTTGTTGAAATCAGTCATTTTCTGCTTCTACTGTGGTACCATTCTGGGTGATGGTATAATGCTGCTCAGAGCTAGGGTCATACATGCCTGGGCTACATAATCTGAGAGCTCCTCCATGTCTTTTTTCATGTAGTCCAGGGAGGTATGCCTTACTTCATTCACACCCACATGTACAATGACAGAGTCATATTTGTACCTGCTGTTGAGGGACCTGAGTGCATGCATTATGTGGTGGATCCTGGCACCTGACAGACAGCTGACTGTTACTTTCTCCTTATTCAACCTAGTGAGTGGGGCATTAATGTGCCTCACTGTTGAGTCACCTATGACTAGTGTGTAGGGTATGCTGTTTTGCCTTAGGGGCCTTGGTTGAGTGGCACACTGTTTAGGAGAGGTATGTGTCTCATGATTAGTGCTGGATTGTGGTGGTAGAGTGCGTTTTTGCCTTGGAGGTCTCTGCTGTTTAGGTAGATTTTTATTGAGAGCCTCAGCGAAGGTGGGTGTGTGGTTTGTGTTTTTATGTGAAGACAGTGCTGGTGTGTGTTCTGGAGGGCTATGTGTTCCATGTGGTGTGGTGCAAGTGTTGACCTTCTCCTCTTGACCAGCTGTTCCGGTCTTGGCTGGAGAGTGCATGGCTTCCAATTTGGATATATAAGTGCATCTCTTGCAAGTCTGAGTGTTGGGACATAAGAGGAGAGGGTTCTCAGTGTACATGAGGCAGTCGCTACATTACCTCAGGATGCCCAAGTTCACCAGGTTAATAGGAGAAAACACAGGTAATTGACCTTTAGACATGCCTGGGGGGTGGGCATTAATGATAAGTACTGAAGCTGTTTTCTTATAGAACGTTTAGTGCTGGTAGCACTTGTGTGTGCTACAATAATTGCTACAAGAAGTCTGGTAGAGTGTTAAACTAATAAGCTAGTAAAAGTGTAGGAGAGGAGAGAACTAGCAGATCTAAGGGAAAATTTGAAGAGCAGAGTTTGGCACTGCTCAGAAGCTTACAAACAGTCCTGGATACAGCAGATTTGTATCTGGACTAGACTAGTTACAGGAAAGACAGGAAAAGCACAAATGCGGGCTTTTAAACCAGAAAGTTGAAAGAAATGAAAAAAACTGCCCAAACAGCCAATAAACTACAATGTCTGGGCCAGAAACCACTCCTCTTGTGGTAGATAGGTTACCTAGTGCTTACCACTCCCACTGACAAGCTAAAAGGCTTCCCTCCAACACATAAAGGCTTGGGAGGCTCAGAAGCTTACAAACAGTCCTGGGTACAGCAAATCTGTATCTGAACTAGGCTATTTAAAGGAAAGGTAGGATACAAGTGCAGATGTGGGCTTTTAAACCAGAAAGTTGAAAGAAATGGAAAAAAACTGCCCAAACAGTGAATAAGCTACAATTTCTCAGCCAGAAATCACTCCTCTTGTAGTAGATAGGCTACCTAGTGCTTACCACTCCCAATGATAAGCTAGAACACTTCCCTCCAACACAGAAAGGCTTGGGGGCTGTGAAGCTTACCAACACTCCCAGATACAGCAAATCTGTATCTGGACTACACTAGTTACAGGAAAGGTGGGAAACAAGTGCAAACACAGGCTTTTTAACCAGAAAGTTGAAAGAGATGGAAAAAACGGCCCAAACGGCCAATAAACTACAATTTCTGGGCCAGAAACCACTCCTCTTGTGGTAGATATACTACCTAGTGCTTACCTCACCCAGTGAGAAGCTAGAAGGCTTCCCTCCAACACAGAAAGGCTTGGGGGGCTCTGAAGCTTACCAACAGTCTTGGATACAGCAAATCTGTACCTGGACTAGACTAGTTACAGGAAAGGCAGGAAACAAGCTTAGAATTTTCTTTTTTCCCAGAAAGCAGCTAAAGCAGCACTAAAAACAATTCTAGTGCAGTGCAAGCTAGCACACTTGAGTGTGTAGCACTATTAAAGCAAATACGGTTTAAATAAATGCAATTTATTCAAAATGTATTTTGAACTAAATTCAGTTATTTTATTCAACTCTGAACAGTTAAAAAGTTCTAAAATATATAATCAGCTGAGAAGCACACTCAGTCAGAATACAAGGAATTGTTTTTGTTAATAGAGTGCAAATAGAGGAAGGAGTTAGCAGAACATAATTCAGGGTTAAGAATCTAAGTGGGTTGGCCTTCGGAAATGTTCTGTCTGTATCAGTTAGAATGAACACTAGACTGGGAGGAGTGTCCCAGATCAAATTTACAATAGGGGCGGGCAACTGCAAAGCCACAAACTATAACAACACCACAGGAATAGGGTGGGTGGGAGGAAGAAACCAAGTTTCAGAAAGACCAGAAAACAGCAAACAATGTCAGCAAATATATAAAATAATTCAGTCAGGTAAAAATTAAGACAATGCAGAACTCTGAAACGTGAAAGTGCCACGAAATTTACTTATCAGCGATATATTTCCAGATTGTTTGAGAAGCACTCTTCAGTCAGAACACAAGGAGATTCTAACAGAGTATGCAGGAATTTACAAACAGGGACTCTTTTTAAATCAGCAAGCCTTGAAACAATCAGATAACACAAAAGCTAGTAGACCAGTTATACCAACTTTAAGAACACCACAGGAATAGGGGGGAACCAGTTTCAGAACAGGTCAGAAAACAGCAAACAATGTCAGCAAATATATAAAATAATTCAGTCAGGCAAAGATTAAGACAGTGCAGAACTCTGAAAAGTTAAAGTGCCAAGAAATATACTTGTCAGTGATATATTTCCAGATTGTTTGAGAAGCACTCTTCAGTCAGAACATGAGGAGATTCTAACAGTGTTACATTCTAACAGTGTAATATAAACCTATGATACTCTCTTGAAAGGTCACTGCAATTGCACCACAAAGTGAGTGGTATATGTGGTAACCCGTTTGTATGGTTCTGCATTTTATATAGAGAAAAATGCGAAATGTCTCAAAACGAGGCTTTATCACTATTTTTTTGTGCTATTAAAAAAGTATAAGAACAATGCTTTAGCTAGACATGTGGAGATATGACTTGATTTTAATAAGTTTGTCTTTTTTGTATTGGAAAAAGTTAAATGGAACCCCACAGGTGGGAATTAGATTAATTTCTTACAGAGGAAGGAGTTGCTTTGGCAAATAACTTGGAATAATGACCAACCTCCAGGCATTAATGACATTATTTCTATAGTGTTTACATTGAAATAAATAATAAGTAGCTGTATTTAAATAACATATCATGTGACTGTTCACTATATAAGGATGTATGCCTTGCTACATTTATTCATTCTGAAGAAATCTGTATTCCAAAGTGCTCAAACTTATTAATTAAGCATTACTGTGTTGGACCGATTTTGCCCGGTGCTTTATTCAGCAAAAATAATTAAATAAATAAAGTAAATTCTGTTGGTCTTACTACTGCACAAAGAATACATTTTATTACTGATGAAATATCCTCAAGGCAGAAGTCCATGATATGCCCATTGTGTTCTCAGTTTGTGTTTGGAATGTCTCCATAGCAGGTATAATGAGGCCTATAAATACCTTAGTATCCATGATTAAAAGAAGGCTATGGATTCCCCCGTTCCCATCTGTGGGCCATACAAACTCATCAAAATCTGTATTACATCTTTGCCACTCTAAACCTATTCAAGATTTTCTACTCAGCAAGGTTCAGATGAGTTAGCTTTCACCAATATCTTCTCGCTGATTAGTGAATGCTGCTTGGCACACCTGGTTTTGGAGCAGCTGAGATGAGCATCTCAGAATGGGAAACAGCTATGCTGGTAGTGAAAGCAAGCACCTTTGTGAACTGCAAAGTGGATAAAAAAATCACAAATTCATTTTTTAAAATACTTGTGTGTATAGCACACCTGCCCATCAAAAAGAGACTATGAATTATATAACAAGCAGGAAGACCCTTTATTATCCGAAGATCATTACAGATTTTTTTCACATATTCCTCATTTACTTTTCATTACTGCCTCAGTTACTTAAGTTTTTCTCAAATTGTTTCTATTGTCTTAAGCATAGATGCGGCCTCTGAATTATGCCAAAGTTGTGCTTCTTTGCAGCCTGCACATGTACGTGGGCTTATGTGTACTGATTATGAATCCCACCTATCAGTCATTTTACTGTCTTAAATGAATCTACAGGAATTACATAAGTAACATGAAAATGGTTCTCTTCTCTTGTTAGATATTTCAGCTTTCTTACTACAATAGAAAATTCCACTTTGTAGCAGGCTGTTAAAATGAAATCTTTTTTTTTTTTTTTTGTAGAACTGTATAACATCTCTCACTGGATTTAAAATTGTTTGGTTACTAATTAAAACTTTCCAATAGTCAGAATTAATTGATTTACTAGGTGGTGCTTCAACATACACATTATACCCACTGTTATAAATTCACAGTTAGGTTGGAGAATTGTAATCGGATTACTTTTTACAGATTATGATCCTGATTCCAAAAGACTTTCTTTCAGTGTTTATAGGCTCATAATAGGCCAACAATTACCAGGGTCTTTACAAGCATAGCCAAGCAATCCAACCTAGTTTTGTACCAAAGTTCCTTGGATGGGCAGGTATACTATACGACAGAAGGAAGAAACTGTTGCAGAAAAGAGGAAACTCACGGGATGCAAAAAACTCCCTTACTAGCCTCAGTAAGAAGCTGAGATCCCTCATAAAATCCTCAAAAGCTAGTTACGAAAATAAAATTGCCAAAGATTCCAAAGACAACCACAAGGCATTCTATAGTTATGTCAACAATCTAAATGGCAATGCTCAGATCTGCTCTGAGCTACAACAGAATGGCATTAAATATACTGATCCCAAGGATATTGCCAATATCCTGGCAGATCGATTTAGTGCCAACTTCACCCCCCTCTCACCCCCTAAAGGGCCCATCTCAGTACCAAAAGATTGCCAAATTCCGACAATCATGGCCACACAGGTAGAAATTGCACTCTCCAAAGCTAAGAATACAGCATCCATGGGACCAGACGACATGCCAGGCTGTGTACTACATGAACTACAAAATGAACTGGCACCTCACCCAAGTGTCATGTTTAATTATAGCCTTACCTCAGGCTTTGTTCCCACTGAGTGGCACACAGCTACAGTTATCCCTCTCCACAAGGGAGGATCCACCTTGGATCCCGGAAATTACCATCCCATCAGACTGACAAGCCTGATCTGCAAGGGCATGGAACGCATTATCATGGAACGTATAAACAAAGACGTTGGCAACCTTCAAACACGACCCCACCCAGTTTGGGTTTGTGAAGGGCCGATCTTATCTCCTGAATCTGACTTGTAATCAGTCTCCAGAGCTATGGACGAGGGTAAGGCGGTCCACGCAGCCTATCTGGACCTTGCCAAGGCCTTCAACACCATCCCCCACTCTGGAATCATAGATAAACTTACTAAGCTGGGCATAAATCCCTACGTCACTTGATGGGTTGCCAACTGGCTTACTGATAGAACCCAGACTGTAAATATAGCAGACTCCAAATCCAGCTCCAGACAAGTGACAAGAGGAATACCTCAGTGTTCAGACTTGGGACCACTCTTGTTTGGCATCTACTTCTCTGAAGTACAGGCCAACACTAAGGGACTCTGGCTAACAAAGTTCGCAGATGACTGCAAACTGGGAGCCATTATTGAATCCCCAAATTATGTTGATATTCTACAAAAGGGCCTTACAGAAACAGATGCCTGGTGCCAGAGCCATGGGCTCAAGCGTAATGCCAAGAAATGTGTAGTTATCCCCTTTGGAAAAAAACATGTATCCATGAATTACCACATAAGTGGCAGGACACTAAACATTGAAAGTGTGATGAGAGACTTAGGGACACAGGTGGACAGTGGTCTCACTTTCGATAACCACATTGCCACAACAGTCAGGAAATCCTTCTGTGTGCCACACCTCATCACTAAGGGCTTTTCATCCAGAAAAAAGGAAGTCATTGTCCCACTGTTCTCATCCCTCATTAGACCCATTATAGAGTATAATGCTCCGTTTGGTATGTACCTCACAAGAACTCTGCAACAGCTGGAAAGGCCACAGAAATACCTCACTAAAAGAATCACAGGCCTAAAGCAGATACCATATGCTGACCGTCTAAAAAAATCCAGCTATACTCTGTGGCATATCGTCTACTCAGAGATGATCTCTGCTTAACATACAAGGCCATGTCAAACCCTGAGCTGTTGGATATGCTCCACTTAAAGAAATCCCAATCCCTCAGAGCCACACGCTCCAGGGATCTAAACCTTGTCATCACAATGAACAAAACGTGCTGGAGGGATAGGTTCCTGACCCAGAGACTCTCCATACTCTGGAATAGACTGCCCATACATGTCAAGCAGAGCGCCTCATTGGCCCTCTTCAAAATGAACCTTGATGATTGGATGGGAGATAGGAAATTCACCCCGGGGATCATGTCAGTCACCCTGCTAGACAGGGGTCCAGAGAAGTAAATATTGTGGGAAGAAATATCCAGGGAATTGTTATGGCTAGGCTTGCATAGGCCCTAGGGCCAATAGCCTAGTACCAACCTATGAACCTATGGAGTATGGTAGTGAGGAGGTACCTAAAGGTTTTATGTGTGTGGGGTATATTAGTTGTGTATTAACTTGCTGTTGACCTCTATCCATCAGAGACATAAGGGCCAAGCTGGGGGTGTACTTGCAATTTCACATCCAATGATCAAGGTTTCTTTTTTTGGGGGTCAGGAATGAACTCTGCTTCATGTAGATTGGGAGATTATTCCATAGAGTGAGGATCCTTTGAGACATATATCAGTCTCTCCAGCACTTTAAAACATTTTTACCTGTATATTCTTGGAGAAGTGTGGAACTTTATAAGTCAGATTAAAGACGAATTTTACCACGATGAATGGATTTTAGTTGCTATTGAAGCATCCCCCACAGTGTTAATTTGGAATGGTTTAAAAATACCTGCCTCATGATTAGCAATCTTGGGAAGAAGGACATTAATATACTGGTAGCATTAATGGAAATCGTGCTTCTTAATCATTTCTTATACTTTGAGGAGGATTATTTCAAGCAGATAGCAGGTGTTGCAATGGTGGCAGCATGTGCCCCCATATGCAAATTTAATATTATGGTATTGGGAGCAGCATCAGGTTCTTATATAAGAATACAACTGTCATATAGTCACATTTTTATGCTTTTAGATGATATATTTATAATATGGAAAAATAGTGTAACTCAGATAGAATTCTATTACTGATTTCTTTAAATTTGCCTACACATACTCCATGGAAAGCATTAATTATGTGGATGTAACATTGTTAAAAGATTTCCATCATCACAAGTTTAAGTCCAGATTATATAGAAAGCCTACATTCTCTAACACATTTTTGTATTCTTCTAGTAGCCACCATTTCCATAAGAAAAAAAAGTCTTGTTAAAGATCAGGTGGTATGGGTGTCTAGAATAGTTTCCAGGAATAACCCATTTATGCTGGATTAATAAGTTGTCATGTTCACTACCAGAAGCTACCCGATTAAATTGTTAAATGAAATTAAATATGAAGTAGATAAAAAAGTGCTGTGAGCATTTTTTCCTATATTAGGTAGACCACTGGACAGCACTGTTAACAGAAGTCAGAGAATACCAAGTATGAACATACTATGATTATGAATTATAGAAATTGTAGTAGCAAAATCAGACAGTAACAACTGGAAAGAGATGACTATGACTCTGATGTTATCAGAGGTCTTGGCAATGGTCTCCACTTTGTAAGAGGCACTTGAATCTTAAACAAAGGTTCAAAAGAGGTAGTAGTTTAACCACCATAGGAAAAAATAAGTTAGAGATGGTTAAGTGTGCTTGCTGCTCGCAATGCAAGTATGTTTACAAAGAGCAGGTTTTGAAAGTTCCTACTAAGAGTTTCGATTGGAGGGTGCATATGATTGCAATACCTTTGGAGTTGTGTGCATGTAATTTTTCCCATGGGTTTTATGTCAACAAAACAGAGCAGGTTCTAAAAAATGCATTTATGAACACTATTATGACATAAAGAACTGTAATGAAAACAAAACACTCCCCGGGTTTCATGAAGCTTGGCACAAGGACGGCATTAGCCTTACGCCGACCTTGCGGCATAGAGATGGTGTAGCAACACCACATGCATATTAGTGAAGGCGCGCTGCCGTAACGGCCACGTGCATAGGAAACATGTATGAATGCAGGGGGCATGTCCAAGCGCTGCACAGAGGCATTTACATGGCTGCATACGCGCAACCTAAAATGCTGACTAGTACAGCCTACCTCTAATAGTAATCACTCCTGTCAGTGCCGTGGATAGTGAAATGTATGCAAAGCATACAAGACATTTTTGCGAACACCACAATAAGAAGTAAACACAAAGGCACGTAGCTGAATATTGAGTCCCCGTCCCTTCAACAAATGATATTTAAAACCCCGTGCCCGTATTCCATTGTAGTGTTGCTAGTTATACCAAGTGGAAGCGAAATGCATCATGTTAGCGTGCCAATTGCTAAGCCTAACCCAATGGTTAGGGTTACCACCTGTCCTACATTGTGAGGGACAGTCCCCCTCTATGCAGGTGTGTCCATACCAAAACCATTATAAATGTGAAATGTCCTGCGATAGTAGGACATAATTATGTCCCATATTTTATGTAATAGGCCCATACAATACTT
>NC_056733.1:1274296905-1274396905 GCF_019279795.1 Protopterus annectens
GATAGTAGATGGAATAATAGGCTGTGCAGAAGAGGGACGGGTTGAATCACACTATCACATTCCACTTACCATCGGTAATCCGTACATGAACATATAGCGACATCTGTCCGCTGTATACCGTGCTACATACCGATTACAAGATGAGTGGAGTGAACTGTCAGTGTTATAATGAATAAGGCACTAGTATGCTGGTGAAACATATAAACACCATTATGCATGTGCAAGTGCGTATGAGTGGAGAATGTATTGACACATTGATGTACATATATATATATATATATATAATCATGTATATGTATGTAAACTGCTTGTCGACCAAATGAAAGTCGATCATATGGCCTGTCGATCATGTGATAGGGATCAATATATATATATATATATATATATATATATATATATATATGTATAAATAACACAGCAAGATATGAATATACATGTATGAATACATATTCAGATATATCTGTATATATTAATGTAAATAGATATATGTTACAGTAAACATACATATGTATCTTCCTAGTTTATGTTACAGCAGTTATGGGAAACATTTGTTTAGCCCGGGGATATGTAGGTGGGAGGTCCAATCAACAAACGTCTACCTCCCACCCCCCAACTAGGCCAGTGAGACATACAGACATGCAATAAAGGTAAATACAACACTGCTTCCCAGACCACTGGCAGGAAACTACCAGTGGGAGAGATCTACAAGGTCTACACTTTAAACATGGACAGCGACGTCCCTTGCAAGACACCAAAAATTTGGACATTCCAACCAATGGGATTAACACTATTATGACCAGGATGTAGCTGTACACAGAACAGTAGGTTGTGCAAGCCTGATAACACATGGGTTGACACAACGTACATGTGTCCCGACACAGGGAGAGTGGGCAGTGTGTAGGGGTGCGCTCATATCCCACCTGCGTCCACCTGCGCCCACAGTAAGGATGAGTGCAGTAGAGTAGTGGCAGGTGGGGGAACTATGGGTATGCGATTATGGGGTTAGGCATGCAGGTGTTGGCTGGCAGACACATATTATGACCGCCCCATCGGTGTAAGTATTATTCCGATGTGCATATAGCAGATGCCCCTACCTCCCAAACCTTAAGACCACATCTACTGGACAGTCCGTAAACCATTGGGGGAACACATAGGGACCGTATCATTGAACTGTCCCCGATTAACAGGGACGTCCGTGATTACGAATCAGAATCTAACACAGTCCCAACTAAACCCTCCTAGAACTACTAATATTAGGAGGAAAGGTGGCAGAATACATGTAATGAATAATGACAACATGTAAGAGTCATAAACAGCATGTACCTCAGATAATGTGTATGAATACATATGTGCTCTGTGCCCGTCACTGTGTCAGGTTAATAGCACTAACCTTCTAAATGTGTCCCTGAGGTCGTTATGCAGTGTCCCTGATTCAGTGTTCATTCTTCCCCATTCGTATGAGAGGTCTGATAGTGAGAGAAAGTGCATGTTCCACCGACTAACTTAAAAAGTTGATAGAATATTAGGGTTGGGGTTACCACCTGTCCACCTTTGCGAGGGACACTCCCCTTTGGGCAGTTGTGTCTTGCAAAATAACTGTAATTATGGCAAAAATGTCCTGTGATTTTGGGCAAAGATTACCTATATTGCCTGTAGTAGTTGCATAAAACAATTATGTTCACCTGAAACACCTAAATGTAATAGGTAACAGTATAAGCAGCTATAATGCCACAAGAGTAACCTTTTATTTAGGCAAAACAGTGAAGTACTTCCCTTTCTACTGGCTGTGGGTGTGTTGCCCTGCAGTGTCTGACATCTCTACATACAGGTCCTATAGGGTTGTCCCCTTTCCAAATGGCCAGAGTGGGACATGTTCTGTAGAAATGTCAGACATTCCAGGAGAAAACATACCTACAGCCATGCATAGTACAGGATTATACTTATTTGCTCAAATAAAAGCTTACTTTAGTTGCATTTGAATTTCTTATGCTACTTCACATAACATATAGAAATGTCATATATAAAATAACTGTTTTATGCAATTATTAATGAAACGTAGAATATAATAGTGTCCTGTAATCTGGACATTTGCTATGTCTTGATTATTTTTGCATTGTACCTCGCAAAGTGGGACAGGTGGTAACCCTAAAGTCCCACCTTGGCCAATTGAAAAGGTAGCAAACCTATAATAGGTATGCGGTAGCATGACTCGTCCGATGGATGTGGCTCCCACAACCCAACTTCATGTCTGTATTGCAGAGTCTCAGTTCCCATGTATCAGCCAGATGGGAGCAGAGTGTATTCAGAACACACAAATATGATTAATTCACTGGACAGGCCGCTGATTCCGTACAGTCGAACGCCATGCCATCACCTAATGGGCAGCCATTCCCGATACTGTAGTCAGGAGCGGCCTTAGGTCAACTGGTGCCCTAGGCAGAGGGCACAACAGCACCCCCCCATCACACCACCCAGTACCCCTATCCTGGTCTACCTACACCAAATCAATACTGGTAAAGTGCCCCCACTAAAGCGGCACCCTAGGCGGCCGCTTAGTTGGCCTATGCCTAAGGCCAGCTATGACGGTTGTCATGTAGTCTGATGTGATAGGCATCACAAGGTGGGAGCTGATTGTAAGAGGAACACACAAATATGAATGATTCACTGGACAGGCCACTGATTCTGTACAGTCGAATGCCATGCCGTCACCAAATAGGCAGCCATTCCTGATAATGTATTCATGTATTCCGATGTAATAGACATCACAAGGTGGGAGCACATTGTATGAGGTACACACAAATATGATTGAGCCACTGGACAGGCTGCTGATTCCGTACAGTCGAATGTGATGCTGTCACCTAATGGGCAGCCAATCCCGTTGCTGTAGTCATGTAGTCCGATGTAATAGGCATCAGAAGGTAATATTGTGGTCCTCGCTCACACCCAGAGATGTGAGTGACAGATGCAAGCACCAATGTCGGTGCATTAGCAGGTGCGGGAACGTGCAGGTGTAAGCGTGTTTGGCTACCGGTATGTGAGTATTGCACTGGTTAAGCAATGTAGAGGCTAACCGAGCGTATGAGGCTGTAACCAGAGGTCAGCACTGCCTAACACCACGCAAACCCACCCACACCCGCTCCCAATTGCTTTAATGTGCCTTACTCCCTCCGTATCCAATGGGCTTGTTCTGCCCTGCAACCAACTAAATGTCCTTCGCAAGGGTCAGAACCAGGACCCTGCGCACACAGCTAATGTGTATTACCAGTCAGCCATGGCAGATATACAGTCAACGGACAGTACCACAAACATATCATACAGTGCAATCATTCAACAGTATAGGAATGTATCCCATCATGTAGCTGTACATGTGAGTGTTTATGTCCAGAATATAGGTACATACATATATAGAGATGTATCAGGAACATACCATGTGTCAACAAAGTATTACAAACGAATGAAACGGGAAACACCAGCAACGCCTGTATTATGTAGTGGTGTTGCTCTATGTGATCACAAGACTCCTTCAGACAGACGTGTCAGTCATACATGCAGTTAGTTGTACATTGGCCATATACATCACTCTGTGCATGTAATGTACATTAACACAACAATACCTGTCCAATCGTTATGTGTGAACAGTACTCTTGCAAGGTGTTGTGTGCAACATCATCTTCATGATAAAGGTAAATGAGGTAACCATAGAGGGATCGGTAGTGTTTTTTGTACAATGGGGCTGTCCTCCTCAGGTGTACCTGGACCATGTAGGAGTGATATGCATACCAGGATTGTGTGCCTGAGGGACAGAGTGATGATAACAGTAATATGTTATGATGCATATTACAAGGGTTTCATGTGTCCAGTGGGCACGTGTGTAATGGATAGCTGTGTATAGTGCAGATTGTGTCCTAGGAGCCGAATGGCCTTATGTGTCCATAGATGAGGGTCAGATGTTGGGGAAGGAGTGTAGGTATGGCCGTGGAGGATAGGTAGGTAGGAGCACAGAAAAGACAGCATACAGGGTTGGTATATGACACATGTGGGGGGGGGATACACCCTGGACGGGGATGGGTCTTCGGCATTCAAAAGCCCATGGGAACAGTGGGATGGAGGTCCCCAGCCGTAGGCAACTGCCACTGTACCTACACAGCTGCAAAGGAGGCAGTGCTGGGGGCTGTCCAGGAGGGGCAGCATCACCCTGTAAATGTGACACTCTGCCCTTGAACTAGCGTATCTGGCTTCGTAACCCCTTAGGGTAGCCACCAACGCAACCGAACAACAGCAGATATGTACCTGTCTGGTCACGCTCCCAAGGGGGACATGCTCCATCCTCAGTGGTGGTGCCACCAGAAGGTGGTGCAAAGCCAACAGAGGTTGATGTCTATGGCAGGGCCCCAGATGTGTTAGTGCCCAGTGCCATGGTCAGCTGAAGTGGGACAGCAGGTTCTGCCGGGAACTCCCAACCCATTCATCCTATGGTGTTGCATTTTAAACCCACATATGGCTTAGTGATAGACAACAGCATACAGGATTACCTACGACAGTATGCATAAATATCACCAGCAACCCAACACAACAGATGGTATACATTTGCAGAGGGAGCACAACACATGCATATATACCGCATGCCAACTGTACAATGTGTAGTAGACATGTGACCGCAGCTATGAACAGTTGCCCATCATTGGCTTGTCACTGGGAATTCCACACAGTGTCAGTCATACCACTGTCTCATGTGACACATGTCCAGTCAGGGATGCGATGGCATTAACACATCCCTATCATCATGTACTGTCTGCAGTCCTCACACCATGCTTCTGCTGTGCACAGAAGTGTGTTCAGTGTGTAACACAGGAAACAAATGGCTGTACACACTGACCAGTTCACAGATGGCCCTACAGATGGGAGTCCCTCATGAACAGTGTACCGTCATGTCTGTATTATAACATGCAGAATAGCCATTAACACACACATGTTAAACAGGCAGTAGTCTCAATGCAGCATAGCTACACTTACATGCTGTAGTTGTTTGGCACATCACCCTCCTGTCTTTAGGCTATTTCCCACTGTGGAAAATGATTGAGGTACATCCAGATATCATCTGTGATGCCGTGTCATAACACCACATCCAGGTACCACTCACAGTGACTGTCATGGCCAGATAATAACATGTTTCCCTAGATAGTGTACTGTGTTTATCATGCGGATGGCTATGGGAACACCATCACAGCTGTATCACATGCAGTTAGCTAGAGGAGGACTGCAATAGGTGCAGAGGCCATCACCTGACCATTTCCATATTTTACGATACACATGCTGCTGCTGTGCAGGTGTACACCTTCACATCCACCAGAGAGTGTGTGGGCGGGACAAGCAATGTACACCAGGGAAGGGCTTGGAGACTTAACCATAAGCATCATCTGCCACACGCCAAATAGTACAGGGGCAAACCCCTGACTACTCATTACTATTACATGTGCATGACGTTACTACATGTGCCACAAAGGTGACATGTTGCTGTGCTGTAAGAACGTGTGTAGGTGAGTGAGTGCCATCTGCAGCAGATATAGTAGACATACATTAGGTGTGGCACACGTCAGTCCACGTGAGTGGATGCCATTGTCACCACAACCACACTCTGTAATGGAAATGCATTGACACCTTTTCCATGGCTAAAATACACAATGTAACTACTTAGTTTGCCACACTGCAGTAATGCACAGGACCACATGCACCACAAGGGATATGTGGAGGCCCTATGGGCTAGGGCATGTGAAAGTGCTTGACAACTGTTCGTATGCCAACAAGGTTTATACTGGGAGTGACTGTGGTTGGGAGCATCACAACCCACATGCAGACACAGGGTGCCAGTACTGGCATGCAGGTATGCATTGCTCCATGGGTGTGTAGTGTTTGGCTGTGCAAGATGACCGTACAAGGCTGGGTGAGGTGTGATTCTTGCCATTGCATCACCCGACAATGGAGTGCAATGCTGAGGTGTAGTGTCTGCAATGTCTCACACAGATGGGTACTGTATTATCTGGCCTGACATCCTGGTTACCAATGTGTAGGGCCATAGCTTTGCAATGCATGCTATGTCTGTGTTTGATAGTACTTCACATGGACATTGCCTGGGATGTGCATGTCCCACAATACTGTACAGTGACATGTACAGGTGTACCTGGTTTGGCAGACACATGTAGTGTACACAGCCTGTTATACCCCGATATGCCAATACTGGCCTGGTGTGGCAAAACCTGCTTTTAGTGAGCAGATCGGCCCTGCACCTGCATGGATAGTATGATACAGGTATTCTGTGGTGTCAGTGGCATGGGTCCATACAGGGCACATGTGTACAGCATTGTTTGGCCTTAGTGGATCACATTTGAAGGCACCACATATGTTGCAGGCATTCAGTGTGGAACATAGCGAAGGCACATTGTCTGCATATATGTGTGTATTGTACTGCTGTACAGGGTGCCATGTCCTTTGCAGGCCACTGCATTCACACCATGCCTACTATCTGTCCTCAATGTACATGTTACTAGCAACATAGTGGGATATCCTAGGCAAGGTTGTATGTGCATGGCACATGGGTGCGGGACATATACCAGGTACTAGTAGGGCTGCATACTTAGTTCACCAGGCCTTTTGCCAGATGTATAGGTATGGCTTGCCAACACAGTGCCGTGGCTGACAGCTGTACTCCTCATGAGGTGGCCAGTGTGTCATAAGACGGATACCATATAGGAAAACTACAAAACTCACTCCCAAACATGTCCAATGGTAAGACAATAACGGCCACTTCTACACAGGCTCTGACAGGCAAAGACACACTTGCCATGTCCTGTACACACACCCCTACCGTATCACACTTCAGCAACACCCATTTAGGGCATGCACTACGGCGAATACTACAAAGCACTGTACTTGTCTCACGCAGGCAGACACACACACACACTCACACACACACACACACACACACACACACACACACACACACACACACACATACACACACTTGGCATGTCTGGGATTAGAACACTGACCTAACTACTTTACTGCACTATAGTATTACACAGTTACAGAACGTGCTACTGAGATTACTGGCACACAGCACTCCCAGAGGTGTATTTGTAGATGGGTGACATCATCGGCCTTGCTAACGGTGGGTATATGAAATGTATGAAGTGTGAGCAGTATAAAAGCATTACTCAATCCTCAGGCAAATGGGGGCACACACACACAGCACATGTGGGACTAGAACACCGACCTAACTACTTTATTACACTACAGCATTACGCAGTTACAGAATGCGCTACCAAGATTACTGGGACACAGCACTCCCAGAGGTGTATTTGTAGATGGGTGACATCATTGGCTTTGCTAACGGTGTGTATAAGAAATGTATGGAGTGTGAGCAGTATTAAAGCATTACTAAACAGGGACTCACACACACACACACACACACACACACACACACACACACACACACACACACACAGTAAGTGTGGGACTAGAACACCAACCTAACTACTTTATTACACTACAGCATTACGCAGTTACAGAATGCGCTTCCGAGATTACTGGGACACAGCACTCCCAGAGGTGTATTTGTAGATGGGTGACATCATCGGCCTTGCTAACGGTGGTTATAAGAAATGTATGGAGTGTGAGCAGTATAAAAGCATTACTCAGTTCACAGGCAAACGGACACACACACACACACACACACACACACACACACACACACGTGTGGGACTAGAACACTGACCTAACTACTTTATTATACTACAGCATTATCCAGTTACAGAACGCGCTACCGAGATTACTGAGATACAGCACTCCCAGAAGTGTATTTGTAGATGGGTGACATCATTGGCCTTGCTAGCGGTGGGTATAAGAAATGTATGGAGTGTAGGCAGTCTAAAAGCAATTTACAGTCATAGGTTCATAGGTTCATAGGTTCATACTAGGCTATCTGCCCGAGGGCATTTACAAGCCTAGCCCATAGTTTTGTGGCTTACGCCACCCCTTTAGTATGGGGAACTATACCCATTATTTTGCTGTGCCTCTGTTGAGCAGTGACACTGAGGTAATCCCTGGGGTATATCTGCGATCTCCCATCCATTGGTCAAGATTTCTCTTGAACAAGGCCAGCGAGGTGCTCTGCCTCACATATACCGGGATTTTATTCCACAGCATAGGAGTCTTTGGTGATGAATCTATCCCTCCAGCACGTCCTATTAATAGCCGTGTCGAGGTTTAAGTCTTCCGCCCTTGTGGCTCTGATGGATCTAGATTTTTTGAGGTGAAGCATATTCATCAAATCTGGGTTTGACATGGCCTTGTATGTTAGGCAAAGGTCACCTCTGAGCAAGCGCTAAGCGACTGAATAGAGCTGGAGTTCTTTCAGTTGGGCAGCATAGGACAGATGTTTGAGACCCTTTATCCTTTTGGTGAGGAACTTTTGTGGCCTCTCCAGCTGCTGCAAGTGTCGGGTCAGATACATTCCGAATGGGGCATTGTACTCAATCATTGGTCTGATGAGTGATGAGTATAGGAGACTATGACCTCCCTTGATCTAGATGAGAATCCCTTCATGATAAGGTGGGCAATGTAGAAGGTCTTCCTAACTACTTTAGCTACATGGGTGTCGAATGACAGACTACTATCAACCTGGGTCCCCAGGTCCCTGATAACTTCTTCTGTACTCAGTGGATTGCCACCTATTTGGTAGCTAGGGGTAACCTTGTTTTTCCCGAAGGGTATGACTATGCATTTTTGGCATTTAACTTTAGGCCATGGCTCTGGCACCAGTTATCCGTTTCTGTGAGACCCTTCTGAAGGATATCTGTGTCAGATGTGTTTTCTACTATGGCCCAGTTTGCAGTCATCTGCAAACTTTGTCAGCCATAACCCTCCTGTGTTTGCTTGTACTTCGGAAAGTAGATGCCAAACAAGAGTGGGCCCAGGACTGAGCCCTGTGGTACACCACTTGTGACAGGCTTTGAGTCTGACATGGCGCCAGCAACTCTGACCCTGTGGGTTCTGTCACTCAGCCAGTTTGCAACCCATCTTGTGATGTATGGGTTAACATTTAAGCTGATGAGTTTTTCAATGATACCCGAGTGGGGTATTGTATCAAAGGCCTTCGCCAGATCGAGGTAGGCTGTATGGACTGCCTTTCCCTCATCAATGGCTTTGGTGACTGTTTGAAAAAGTCAACCAAGTTTAGAAGGCATGATCTGCCTTTGACAAAGCCAAACTGGGATGGATCCAAAGTCTGCAAATTCCTATGTCTTTATTTATGAGGTCCATTATGATCCTCTCCATGGCTTTGCAGATAAGACTTGTCAAGCTAATGGGCTGGTAATTTCCAGGGTCGGTGGAGGCACCGCCTTTGTGAAGTGGGACCACAGTTGCAGTGCACCACTCCCTGGGTACGTATCCAGAGGTAAGACTATGATTAAACAGCTGTCCTAGCTGTGGGTTTACCTCGTCACTGAGTTCGCGGAGCACACAGCCGGGGACACCATCGGGTCCCATGGATGCTGTGTTTTTGCTTTGGAGAGCAGTTCTCACTTGGGCGTTGGAGATGTTTGGGGGCTGCAATCGCTTGGTATAGATATCTCTCCTTTGGGGGAGGGGAGAAGTTTGCACTGAACCTGTCAGCCAGTATGTTGGCAATGTCTGTAGGATCAGTAATCTTCACATCATTTTGAACTAGTTCTGAGCATATCTGGGAGTTTCCTCCCAGGTTTCTAACATAGCTAAAGAAGGCCTTATGATTGTCTTTTGAGTCTTTAGCTATTTTTCTCTCAAAATTTGCTTTGGATGATTTTATGAGAGCTCTTAGTTTTTTACTTATAGTGATCAAGGGTGTCTTACTTTTTAAGGATTTTGCTCTATCTTGTAGTAGCTTCCTCCTTTTGTTGTAGAGTTTGTTTATGGCTGGGGTCCACCAGAGTGGACGCTTGCCTTTGGTACAAAGAGTCTTTGTTTTGCTTGGGCTCTGGCAAACTGGGACAGACAGACAGACACACACACACACACACACACACACACACACACACACATACATGCCAGTGGCGGGAACGGAACACCTGCCTATTTACAGATTACTATTACAATACTACATACTTACGAATTGCGCCACACAGACTACAAATTTCAAGGTTGTCATTATGACCTTCTAGGAATACAGACATCAACAGGGATGCTGGCAGTTAAGATGTGCATATGTGTGAACCTGTGTGTTTAAAGTAGGAATCCATCCTGACCTGGAGTATGCCCATCTGTGGAATGGACTACTACCACTATACAAGGTTACAGTGGCCATGCCCATACACAGAGACACTTAACCAACACAAGGTGTCACTGGGCAGGCTCACACACTTAGCACAGGGCTGTTTGGAATGCACTATGTGTCCATCTACACAAGGATATACTGAGCATGCTCATACTCCTAGTAGCACAGGGCTGACTGGGATGCACTCTGATGCTAAACACAGAAGGCCACAGTGGTCATGCTATTACAGGTAGACGTAAAGAACACATTGTAATGAGCTCTGGTGTTAGTAGTTGTCATTGTTAGCAGGAATGCTGCTTTACATATATTTGACACCGGTCTTTTACAAAACATCTGCTGTCATTCTGGGATGACATAGCTGACAGTAGGCAGGCCTTTGTCACATATCACATGCATTCATGATTCAAGGGAGTGGGGATATTACCCAAGTCGCATCCACCCACACAGTGCCATTCCAAGGCAAATGTCCTAAACACAGGTTAACTCACGTACACCTACAGGACAACTGCATTGTTTTGTTATGCTAACCAGTGCTAGATGTGTAGCGTCCATATTCATAGCTGGTCACTGTAGATCCAACAATTGGGAGTACTGACATCTATGCAGTGAGGAACACCTGGCTGATGGCTCTGAAGTGCACATTAACACTACCATCATATACCTCAGAACCAGACATGTGGGCCATAACACAGGTGCGGACCGCTCCAGGTGGTGTATCCACATACATAAAGGCCACTCACATGTACTGACCGCTCCCCCCACGAAAGGCATCACAGATGAGTCATGTGCAGGACACAGTGTCACATGCTACATTCTAGGATGTAAACCTCAGAGACCACCATGCCCTCGGACCACCAACATGCATCCATACGTGTATGACATAGAAGAGTACACCACCATGTGACCCTTGACCTGTGTACTGTACTAAGCTCTACATCAACTGTGGAGAGTACACATGTACTGACACAATTGCATCATGTGTTATGCAATGCAATGATACCACTGTCTGTGACCAGGTCAGCTGTACACATACCAGGGGCCCTCGGTACTTTCCAACATTAGCAGATGACTGTTGCTGTACACCAGTACACACCCTCATGTATGGATATGACATACATGTACCTGCCCTGGGTATGTACATGCTACACACACACACAACATACTTGTAAATAGCATAGCTGTTGTTGTCCTTTGTGCAGACAGGTGGCTACAGCCATTACACACATGCTCATGGAATGTAGGTCCATGGCTGCTGAATGCTAAGAGTACATAAGGTGTGATATCAATGTTGACAGAGGTAACATTCCCTCTGTACTGGTCACCCATTACACCCATCGTATCATACAACAGTCCATGTGTCATTACACATGTCCACCAATTGCAATGCCTACAAACATGTCCAAATGTCAGGATTGTAGGACCTACACACCTGTACACGTAGTGTTGTGCATTCAGATAACATGCTTGTGCAGTTGCTGATGTATGCAGGTGACGTGTATCCTAGTACATCATGCAGTTGCAATGCAGCCTCAATATTGCCAACTGCATATGGTGATTTGCTGAATGTACAGAAAGATGTACCTCAGGTATGGACAGATGTGTGGAAATAACTAAGTGGTGGGGCATCTTTGCAGATGGATGTTTGCTGTGGGCAGCTCACAAGTATGTCACAAGCAGTCCTACAATACTCCGTGTAATCGGTAAGCAATGGTTTTGTTAATTGAAGGATATAACACACAACTTAGACAGCAGTCAGGGTGACAGCGAAGGTAAATCACTTGACACCTGTTAATAGTCAAGATGTTCCGTGTGCATATATCAGCACTGTTGCCACAAGAAGTGTCTGTACAGTTTGTAACGTGTGCAATACTGCTGTACGTCTGACATGCATAACATGAGCTAGGCAGTTCTGAGATTCACAGTACTGGCATGTGTGGTTGCGTGTGTGTCCATATATGTCACGTATTGTGGGGAATATATCTCAGTTGTTGCTCTCCTGTACACTAGTGTACACATCTGTACAGACTGCAATGTAGAGAGCAGGACATAGGCAGGGGCGTGTATCTCACACATGTGAGGTATCTGTATGTGCATGACATAGGTATATTAAATACTGAATGCCACAGTGTGTGTATGTATGGCTGACTGGTCCCTGGGGTGAGGAAGTATGCTACCATACTGAACTAAGACGACCCCCTCCCACCATCCAGGTGATGCATTCTGCTATCCATGTTGATGTCCCCGATCTTAGGCCGTACTTACTACCTGTACATGTGTATTCTCTGTGGCGCGTCATGTAGGTGCACAGTACTGTAATGATGATTTGCACATAGGCAGGGGTCCTCAGCAGTAGTAACTGTGTGCGAGTGTGTGTTACTGTGTCGGTGAATATGTGAGTGTGTGGGTGTGTTACTGTGTCACTGAATACGTGTGTCAATACTTGAGTGTGTGACTTCAGTTGTGTGTTGGCATCCTGTCATGGGAACATGTATTACTGATTCCCAATGAGGCATCACACTTCCCACTGGCCTCTACCCTTGTCATCAGCTAGACCACTCTCTTACCTCACCACTCCATGTAACTGTACCTGTGATGTCACCTCTGTGGCCATAGTAGCTTAATACAGAGCTATCATGCTCTTGGATTGGTAGACATGTTTGTAACGTGGGACATTCTCACTGGTATGTGGCAGCTACACGGTGCATGCTGGTATATTCATACATACCTGTGAATATTCCACATTGACTATGGGACACTAACTGCAAACACTGGCATCCACCGGCACGTGCGATTAGACCTGAAGGAGGACAGCAGAACATCATGACTAACATGCATTTACTGTTGTTACACAAGACACATACTGTTAACAGTATTGTACACCTGTACTACATGGTATATCTGCTGCCTGTCAACAGTCCTCAACAATTGTAAACTACACTTATCTTCCTAGTCTGTTCACCCTGTGCATCAGACCATATGAGCATGTCCCTGCACCGATGGTGTGGATGTCAGGGATGCGGCACAGGCAGCATCATATGCACAGGGTGTTAATGTTTACCAGAGGCCTAGGCTGCACCATTGGATGACATCATGTGTGTGGGTTTGGGCCTTTGATCTAATTAGGCATTTGTGGATGTTATATATGTGTGTGTTGCAGTGCCCAACATATGTTTCCAGTGTGTGCGTGTATGTATGCACACAGTTCTGCCATGTGTCTGGCCTACACAGGGGTATTATCGACAGCTGCAGACTGTACTGGTGAGGTTTTACAGTTCACGGTGTCTGGCCACGGACATGTGACCTGTGCCTGCCAGGTGTTGCACGGGCACTACCAGGCAGAGGTGCAGATTGGGTACTGTCTGATGTCACTTGTCCACTAGAACCGTGTCCCTGTTGGGACCGTCCCGGGCTACGTGCACGTGGCCTGCTGTGTCGTGGTGTGGACAGCACAGTACCAGATGCACTGTTGCTGCTACTGCCACTATGTGAGCAGACATGTGAGGTAGCTCGTACACGTAGACCTGACACAGGTGATGTAGCAGGCCTGTGTCCACGTGCCCGATGCCTCACTCCTACCAGATGTTCCAGCACAGACAGCTAACACTCGCAGATTGTCTTGCCACGTTCAAGGACTCCAACCATGTCACCCAACCGTCTATCCATAGCTTCAGCAATCTGCTGTTGAGCATTTACCATTGCCTGGATGTTGTTTAAAGAATGGACAGCAGCCCTCTGTAGCCTCTGATATTCTCTGTTGCACCCTTCAGCACGTGCCTGTCCATCCACCTAATAAAGAATCTAGGACAGTGGACAGGTACGGGAAGTGGGTGTTTTCCTCAGCAACCTTTTCTATGCGGTCACTGAATTATCTGTGCCATTTCACCCGTCTCCAAAGGGATCTTCTCAAGGAACTGGGTGATACCCTTCAGGATCCATCAGCTGCGGGGGCTCAAGATAAGATTAACTCCCAACTGGCGACCCTTAATTCTATCGTCAACTCCTCCATGCGACTCATTTCTTATGCAGCCGATGGGGCGAATAGGGCCGCAGGTACAGGCGTGGCTTTGAGAAGACATGCCTGGATGCGGTTATGCAACTTTGCTAACCCCTTTAAGGCGTCCTTCACCAATACCCCCTTTGATGGTTCGGCTCTGTTTGGACCACAGGTGAAAGATACCCTTACCAGGTGTGAGCAGGAAGGCAAGACTCTCTCTCAGAGTCCATTTTTCCACTCCCTCTAGACCATTCCCCAAGGGTCAGAAGAGTGGAAAAATGTGGTTTCGGAAACCCCAGGGAGTCGTGCCTGACACATGTGGTGAGTTTCCCTCCAGGGGCAGGGGAGGGAACAATAATAGACGCCGCCCGAGGGGCAGAGGGGGCCCGCAAAATCAGGGTAGCAGAGAATCGTTCTCTGACAAACCCTTTCAGCACCCCTGAGGGGCTGCCCAACTGTCCGCCTTCGGAGGCAGTCGGGGGAAGATTGTCACTGTACCCAGAAGCCTGGCATCTCCTCACACAAGACAAATGGGTACGGTCTATCATATCCAAGGGTTACAAGATCCCCTTTGTCCACACCCCGGTACAAACAACCAAGTCCCTTCCAGATGTTCCACCCGGTCTAAGGGAACAGGCAGTGCTAGAAATTTCAAAACTGCTAGACAAACGAGCCAACCAGCCAGTCCCAGCAGACCAGCAAGGATCCGGAATCTACTCCAAGTTCTTTTTGGTACCAAAAAAGACAGGGGACTGGAGACCCATTTTGGATCTCAGCAGGCTAAACAAGTCTGTTCAAAGAACAAAGTTCCGGATGGTCACGCTCCAGTCCATTCTACCCTTTTTGGGTCAGGACAATAGGAAGTGCTCCATAGACCTTCAGGATGTGTACTACCATATCAAAATGAACAGGTGCTCCAGAAGGTTTCTCCGCTTCCGGCTGGGAGCCAGTCACTATCAGTTCAGGGCCCTGCCCTTTGGTCTCACCACAGCCCCCAGGGTGTTCACCAAATGCATGGCACTGGTTACGGCTCACCTGAGACGGCGAGGATTCCAGATGTTTCCATATCTCGACGACTGGCTCCTCACTGCTCCCACCAGGCATCAGCTACTACAAGCCAGGGATTATACCATCCAAACTTGCTCCATGCTAGGTATATCAATAAATTTTGAAAAGTCTGCATTGTCGCCTTGTCAGTCTATAACCTTTATAGGCACAAGCTTAAATACAAAAGATCTGTCTGCAAGGCTTCCTCTCGACAGAGTTTCAGAAATCCGCCGACATGTGCAAGTCTTACTACAGTGCAACAGGATTCAGGCCAGAGTCCTACTAAAGACCTTGGGCCTCATGGCAGCAGCAATCATACTAGTTCCCCTGGCTCATTTTCACATACGGCTTCTTCAGTGGATGCTTTTTACTCAATGGTCCTTTCAACAGCTTCCAATATCTCACAAGATAATAATCAGTCAATCATGCAAAGACCACCTGGCTTGGTGGATGGACTCCCCTCTGATACTCCAGGGCAGACCATGTGTTCTTCCTCCTCCTGTTGCCACAGTGACCACGGATGTCTCCCTGATTGGGTGGGGGGGCATTTTCAGGGCAGGACTGTCCAAGGCACCTGGCAACCTCTAGAGTACCATCTGCATATATATGTCTTGGAGATGAGAGTGGTGCTTTTGGCATTGCAAGCTCTTCAGGACTCTCTACCCACCGGGACTATTGCAATTCAGACAGACAATATGTCTGTAGTGTGGTACATCAACAAGCAGGGCGGAACCAAGTCCTATCCCTTATGTCGAGAAGCACTCAGACTCTGGCAGTGGGCGATCTCCTCTCAACGGTTTCTGATAGCAACGCACATCCCCGGGAGGTCCAACGTCATAGTGGACAGGCTAAGCAGAGCTATTCTCATGCCTCACGAGTGGTCTCTCAATCAATCAGTAGCGGACAAAATCTTCCGCATATGGGGTCAGCCTTGCTGCGACCTTTTTGCAACTCCTCTCAACAGCAAGTGCGACGACTTCTTCACTCTATTCCCCCTTCCCGGCCACTCCCCTAGAGATGCTGTAGTTCACGATTGGCCACGGGGTCTTCTGTACACATTTCCACCTTTTCCCTTAATTCCCAAGCTAATTCAGAAAGCAACCACATTGGGATCCAGGATGATCCTCATTGCCCCTTACTGGCCTCGACAAATTTGCTTTCAGTTCCTGCATCGGCACCTGCTGGAGCAGCCGTGGAATCTGGACCCAGTGCCAGACCTCTTGGTCCATCAGTCGGGTGGGCTGCACCAGTCCCTTCAGTCTCTCAATCTTACAGCTTGGTTGCTCCACTTCCAACCTTAGCCAGGCTTCCGCTAATTTCTCAGTCGGTGCGTGATATCATCCTTTCTTCGCACAAATCTGCCACCAGGAAGACTTATGCTAGTAAGTGGAAACATTTCTCCTTCTGGGCAGAGGCTAGGAATATTGACCCCTTTACAGCCCCTGTCCATCATGTTTTAGATTTTTTAGCAGAGCTCTTTCAAGCTGGTTCTTCCTCTGCCACCATTAGGGTCCAATTAGCTGCTATTGCAAATTTCTATGCTAGCCTGTCAGAAACCAGCATCATGTCCCACAAACTTTGCAAGGCCTTTCTTAAAGGAACTTTATTGCTTAGGCCCCCGGTCAGAGATTCCCCGCCCCCTTGGGACTTGAATCTGATATTGGCTTCCTTGACCCCCCCCCCCTTTTGAACCAGCGGCTTCCTGTTCCTTAAAATTGCTCTCCTGGAAGACTCCTTTTTTTGGTAGCCATCACATCAGCTAGGAGAGTTTCGGAACTTCAAGCCCTCTGTATTCATCCTCCTTATCTTGTGTTTCATAAGGACAGAGTTTCACTTAGGCCTATTCCTTCATTTTTACCCAAGAAAACCTTTGAAACAAATCTGAATCGGACTATTTATCTGCCTGTCTTTTTTCCTAACTATTCGAACAAAGCCGAACAAAATTTACACCGTTTGGATGTTCATAGACAATTATGTTTCTACTTGGACAGGACTAAGCAAATAAGAAAATCAGACCAGCTCTTCTTATCCTATGCTGAGGGCAAACAAGGACAGCTAGTTTCCAAAGTAACCTTATCCAGGTGGTTGTCCTCTATTATTACCTTGATTTATCAACTCAGACATAAACAACTCCTGGCTAAACCTAGAGGTCATTCCACCAGAGCGTTAGCTACGTCGGTAGCCTTTCAAGCAAGACTACCTATGGAATCTATTTGTGCCGCAGCCACTTGGGCCACTCCTCATACATTCATTTCGCATTATAAGTTGGTTGTGGCCTCTAGGAATAGAGCTGAGTTTGGTTCCACTGTGCTCAAGAGTCTGTTCAGATGAGCCACCCAGGACTAAGGTGCTAGGGACGCTGTCTCATCCAGCAAGAATGAAGGCGTGATAGACAACTTAACATTAAGCAGTTATGTACCTACCATGACATTCCATGTTAGTTGTCTTCTTCTCACCTTCTTTCTTGCATCCCACCCTCCATCCCCCTAGCCTGGACAGACCGAGAAGAGTCCCCTTTTGGGGCCTTCTTCCTCTGGACAACTCTGATGTACATTGTGTCCTCCTCTGTATTTGTACTATGGTTCTCCTTGTGGTTGAGTCAAAAGGCAACCACGAAACGAAACAATCGCCACCAGGAAGTCAGCCAAAGCTCTTTATTCCAAAACCAAGCAGACAAGGCTGTCACCAGCCACTTAAAAACATGTAAACGCCTTGATCCTCTGATAACGGACAGTATGCGTTTTTGTCAGATTCTCGACTTCTTCAGACAATCAGTACATTCAATTAACACAGTATATATAACGTTGACCATCAATTGATTAATTGAAATTATTCAGGGTCTTTGTCTTTCTCTGTCATTGCTCTACACAGAAGTTTATATGTCGTAAAGTAAATACCGCATGTTGGAATATCACGTAAAGTCAGTGCCAAGGCTCCTCGGTACAATCCTTTAACGCCCTCTTCTTTTAAAATGATCACTGTGCAGTGTAATGGGCCTTTATATCTAGGTGGGGTCCCTCCAGCCACAAGATGATGTTTATAGTGGTGTGTTTGGTTCTGAAGCCGTACTTTAACAAGATCAACAGGAGCTGAGACTAGAACCTTTGTAGAAATATTCTTTAGGAACTTTACTTTTTAAATGTCTCTGTACTTTGCTTGGAGAATTTGGCACTGACTTTACGTGATATTCCAACATGCGGTATTTACTTTACGACATATAAACTTCTGTGTAGAGCAATGACAGAGAAAGACAAAGACCCTGAATAATTTCAATTAATCAATGATGGTCAACGTTATATATACTGTGTTAATTAAATGTACTGATTGTCTGAAGAAGTCGAGAATCTGACGAAAACGCATACTGTCCGTTATCAGAGGATCAAGGCATTTACATGTTGTTTCGTGGCTGGTGACAGCCTTGTCTGCTTGGTTTTGGAATAAAGTGCTTTGGCTGACTTCCTGGTGGTGATTGTTTCGTTTCGTGGTTGCCTTTTGACTCAGTTTCAGTTTGGTTGCATTTCCCACTTTTGGTTTTATTGTCTCCTTGTGGTTGGACAGATGTCCTTGAATCTTTCCTTGGTGTTAGCTCTGCCAAACGAGATATGGGGATCTGACACCTAGCATTATGGGATATAGGGAGGGCCTCGAGGCCGTAAATAGCTCTCAAGCTTTAGTAGATTGCCGAGTCGGAGCCGAGGATCGGCTCTGAACCCATCCATCAAGAAAGAAGGCAAGAAGAAGACAACTAACATGGAAAGTTATGGTAGATACATAACTTCTTATTATCATACACCCCTGGGTTGCACACAACAGCATGTATGTGTCGTAGCAGATGGCATGCAAATTACACAATCATAGTAGTAGTTGGCATACATCCCTGTGCTACACCATGTAGACCAGCACAGATTAACAGTACACCTGCTTGATGTGTGGCATATGACCTTGACAATCACATGTTGTATGACGTGATCTGTTGAAGTGTGCAATGACATGCTTACATGTTTAAAACAATGGTGTCCTATCAAATATATAGTGGGGCAATGGTGTCCCAATGCAGTGTTGTCTGTCCGCCCTATGGATATACTGCACATTTAGCTGATGTGCATGGCCATTGCAGGGAATCATGAGGCATCTCTAGTGCTATACAGTGTGAGTTACAGACAGAGTTCATAGCCATGACTGTGTTCAGATACAATACATATATACTGTGGAATGTGACCCACGTCACTGAGGTGTATAAACACTAAACCATGATGTGGAAGTTGTGACACAGGTCCCTGATGGGTAGACGGATGACACCCCTGCACATCTGCAACCATATTGCTGCTGCCTGGCAGCTATGGCCAGACATGGTAAACACTTCGGTACACCATGTCCCACATGACATCTGTGTACCCCACACACACACACACACACACACACACACACACACACACACACACACACACACACAAGGAGCAAGTATGACATTGATGTCCAACACCAGCAAGGGGAATGTACTGTATCTGTGGGCTGATGTGGACACTGTACAGGTGACTGCTGTCATGTCGCGACACCCTCAAGATGTTCAATACATCTTATGTGGTGGATTGATGTTAAGCCTACACAAGATGTGCACAGGCCTGTAGGATGTCTAGTGTTCCATATCTACAATATAACCATTATACAAAGACCATAGTTGGACCATGTGTAGCCATTGTACGACAGGGTGTACACCCAAGCACCTCACGTCTACTGTGTGTGTTGCTCCATGTCTCTGGCCATCCTCCATGGCCATGTGTGTACATGTGTTGTCCAAATTATTGTGATGGGCATCTATTTCACATGTCTGTGTTGTCCCATATGACATATATGCTCCACTGATGGCAGGGTTATGCAGATAAAGGGTGGTATGTGGGATATGTTTTTAGGTTAGGTAGGCAGTGTTGCAGCCAGGCCACTAGATGTCATGGACATGTCAAGATAGCACATCACATTGTGTGACATTCATAGCAGAGCTATGATCCACACCAGTGAATCCTGTGTGCCGGCCATACTCCAGCCCACTGTGTAGTACTGTTTGTATTCACCACATGTGTAGTTCTGATCTGTAGTACATCCCTAAAGTGAACATCCCCTCCACCATTGTATGCACAGCTGTCCACACATCTGGCAATGACAGTTTGTGAGGATTCATGTCGGTGAGATGATTCACATAGTTTGCAAGTGTTGCACATGGGTAATCATTGTGATGCACTGCAGGTCCAACCTGTATATTGTGACAGGACCATACATTATGTGTACATGTTGTAAATGGCCACATGGCAGATAGATTTGTGCATTACGATTACTGATAAATAATAACATCCTCACCTGCAACGGGCTGCTGTCAGAGCAGAACGTCAGAGGTACCTAAATAAAAGTAACAGCAGTATGAGCTTAATCCACGCCTGTATAATGGCTACAGGGTGCAATGTACATAACAGATACGCCAGTACATTAGACTATACTATGGTGTATGTACATGTGTGCATATACAGAGTAGCATATTATAATATGCGGCATGTGTGTATACATGCCTTGCATATGATGTTACATTACATATTGTACAGTGACACATGCAACTGTATGGAATATAGTTGTTATAGGTGCAGTACTGACTTACCAGGCAACTCCAGGCTCAGTGGTTGAGAGACACCCACTTCCACAATATTGGCTAAGGCTTGTGGATGTGGTTCTGCAGGTGTCCCCATGTCGGTCAGTAGCTCTTCAGTATGTGTGAGTCGGGGCTGAGTTGGTAGTCCACCACCTGTTGCACCTTGTTCCCTGGCGATTGCATTTGCACGCTGTTTCGCCCATCTATTGAGGTCTGTACAGTGTCTGCGCACCTGCTGGTATGTGCAGTTGTGGCCACCAACATCATTAACCCTCCTGCGAAGTTCCATCCACAGGGCACCCCGCTGCTATGCATCCTGTGGCACATGGCTGAACAGGATATCGTGATTGTCGAGTAGGTATGGGATGAGGGCCTCATCCTTCAAGTGGGTAAAAGGGGGTAGCCTTGCATGCGGCATACCTGGAAGACGTAATGATGGAGACAGGTCACTGTAATTCACAGAGATATACAGAGCTACAGCTGAACATACATGTGTATCGCATATATTAAGTTTAAATAGTTGATTTGCAAACCTACATGACACTGATGTGTTTTTGTCACACAGATATCCACTCAACATTGAGTGTCACATTATCAGCATATATGTGTGTGTGTGTGTCACCTGATTGTATTGTTCATATTCCATGTGGATGCTGTCTTGATGTGGGCATGTCTGTTTGCCTGTACTGGTGTTCCTACCTATCAGCACATGGCTGGATGTGTTCACATTAATGCAGTCGACCTTGATGCTGTGTATATGTCACATATAAGGACTTACACTGCCTTAACAGACATGATCTGTGACTCTGCAGACTTGTTCACATAAGGTTTTACATGTATGTTTTCTGCCATCTACATCTGAAAGTCATGTGGAGAAGGTAAACATTCGCACCACACCACACTCATCACATAGTCTCACTGAATCTACCCCACCATTAACTGGGAAAACTACTGGTGTACCAACACATTAGCTCAACGCTTTCTGGAATTCATAAACACCAATGCCCTGAATCAACATATCCACACACCCACCATTGGCAACAATATCCTAGACCTAGGCTTTACCAACATGAGTGACCGGTGCTCCACACATGAAGTCAACTCCTCATTGGTCCGACACGACCATGAGCTGAACACCATTGATATCCACATCCTGCTCCCACCCCCCATTAAGGGAACCACAGTATAATATGTCTACAAAGCTAACTACATGTTTCTTAAGACAAACGTGGTGAACGTCATGACACCCATGCAGATGGACAATACTGTTACAACTGCTGAATCCTACATAAATGCACTCTATAAGCACTTACACGAGTGCATGGCTTGTGCTATCCCAAACAGAACCAGGACGCTATACTCCTAATTAAAGAAACCAATCTGGTGGTCCCCAAACTGTACTACAGGAGGAAGACACTGTTGCAAATGAGAGTACAATCCCATGCGTGGAGGAGCTCCCTGGCCAGCCTCAGTAAGAAGGTGAGATCCCTTATAAGATCCTTCAAAGCTAACTAGGAAAACTAAAACACCACTAATTCCAACAGCAACCACAAAGCATTCTATAGCTATGTCACATATCTCGATGTCAACAACCAGATCTGCTCTGAGTTACAGCACAAAGGCACGAACATTACAGAAACAACTGATAATGGCAACATCCTGGCAGATAGGTTCAGTGCTACCTTTTCCCCCTCCCTCTCAAAGCTGCACACTCTAAAGCCAATATCACATCATCCATGGGACTGGACAACATCCCGGGCTGCGTTTTACATGAACTTCAGAACGTACTGTCTCCCCATCTACTCACCATGTTCAATAATAGCCTTACATTAAGCATAGTGCCCCCTGAATGGCGCACAGCAACAGTTATCCCACTCCACAAAGGTGGAACCACAACGGACCACGAGATCTATTTCCCTATAGGCCTGACTAGCCTGGTCTGCAAGGCTATGGTGCACATCATGGATCTCAGTCACAGAGACATTGGGTACCTCCAAACCTTTGACCCCTCCCAGTTTGGCATTATTAAGGGCAGACCATGCCTCCTAAATCTGGTGGACTTCTTAGAGACAGTTACCAAGGCATTAGATGAGGGTAAGGAGGTCCACACAGCCTACTTAGATCTCTCATAGGCTTTCAACACCATTCCTCCTTCTGGTATTATCAACATACCCATCCGCCTGAACATTAACCCCCTACATCATGTGATGGCTTGCAAAGTGGCTCACGGACAGAATCCACACAGTGGGAGTTGCATACCCTAGGTCCGACTGTATACCAGTTACAAGTGGCATCCCCCAGGGCTCAGTCCTAGGACCCCTCATGTTCGGTATATACTTCTCTGACATACAGACAAGCACAGGAGGGCTTTGGCTGAAAAGGTTTGCAGATAACTGCAAACTAAGGGACATCATTATTTTCCCCAGCTGTTACAGACACCCTCTGGAAGGGTCGCACTGAGATGGATACCTGGTGTTAATATCATGGCATCAAGCTGAATGCCTAAAAGTGCATAGTCATCCCCTTTGGATATAACTAATTACCTGCGGACTACCACATAGGTGCTAGTCCCCTACATACAGAAAAGGTAATAAGGGCTCCGGGAACCCCAGTAGATAGCAATCTCTCCTTCGATACCCATAATGGCAAGGTGGTTAGAATATCCTTCTACGTGGCCCCCCCCCTAATCTTTAATGGGTTCGCATCCAGATCAGAGGAGGCCATTGTGACTCTACTCATGACATATTAGACCCATTAAAGGATACAACACCCCATTTGGGATATACCTTACAAGACAACAGCTTGGAAGACAACACCAGTACCACACCAAGAGGATTACTGACCTCAAACAGATTACCTATGCAGCCCAACCTAAGAAACTACAACTGTACTCTGTTGCATACCGCATACTCACAGGTGATCTCTGCTTGACATGCAAGGCCCATGTCTAACCCTGTATTGCTGGATATGCTCCACCTAAACAGAGGTCCCTGAGAGCCACATGCTCTAGGGATATACACCTAACCACAATGATGAGTAGGACGTGCTGGACGGATAGATTTCTGACCCGGACACCCCCCATGCTTTGGAATATGATTCCAGTGTACATCAGGCAGGGTCCCTCACTAGCACTCTTCAAGGGAATCCTTGACGTGTGGATAGGAGACAGACATGTACCCCAGGGTCACTGCAGTGGTTCTGCTGGACAGAGGCACAGGGAACTAATGGCTCTGCCGTTCAGAGGTACAGGGAACCAACCTATAGGGGTGGCGAATGCCAACACACTCTAGCTAGGCTTACAAATACCCTTGGTAAAACAGCCTAGTACCTACCTTTGCACATATTACATGTCTTATGTGTATGGATAGTTAACTAGCTCTTCCATTTTACTTTGCTATCATGCTGATAAACTGTCGGGTGACTAAAAGACATATGTATCCTGTTATTGTATATTGTAAATGCCAATAGACATAACTAATGTTTGCCTAACATTACAATAATGCTATGTAGCTTGTAATACATATCTGCCTACAATACTGTACATTACACAGTTATTGGCACAATATTCCACAATGCAAATCATAATTGCACAGTGGCCCAACCTTCCACATGTTATTCTCAGTAATACACCCATACATATGGCTACAGTTACAATGTATCAACATATACTATCCGCTGTTATAGCACATACTTGTTGGACCAGCCTTGCCACTGACATCAGCTGGTGAGGAGTATTTCTGTTCAAAGCCCTTATATAGCATCCCTTGTGGTGTATGCGGTGTTTGCCTTGTGACCTACAGCAGTACACACAAATACTACAAGCGTTACTATGCTCAACAATACATCACTACAAGATAACAGTTTCCACTATATGGATTGCGTGCACTTTAAATACTATAGAAAGGTACTACATACACAGACATAATGACTGTTCTGCATACCTTATTAGTAACCCGAGGTGTCGCTAACTGTTGATTCAATCCTTTTCAGTTTGTGTTTCATTGTTCTTTGTAATGTTTAGCTGGTATATACGGATGGTTTGAATGTGTGATAACACATTATTTTCCAGCTACATATCAGTAACATGTGGTATCCTGTCCACCAATTGCTGTTCCAAAGTAGTTAATTAGATGCACATCAGCTGTGCAGCTACTCCATTAACCAGTACCATGGCAACAGTGATGTATAACTGAGTACTCCTTTTGGGCGTTGTCCGTTTGCCTTACTTTTGAGGAAGACAGCCTGGATGTGTTGTTTGTGATATATTTCAACAGCTACATGGAGACGCACATATATTAGCTTCATGACTCCCGTGGACTGTGTGTAATGGCTAGACAATTTTGTTCTACATGTGAGTACAGCTGTTATATTTCAGAACATTGCTACTTACGGATAGATTTGTTTGTACCTGTTACTTCTGCAGATGTTTAAGTTTGGCAAGGATGTTTGGACAGCTCAAGGCTGAATGGCTATGCATGAACTGTTATGTGGTTTACAGTGTGCTCACCAGGCACCCTTGATTTGGTGTACAAGTGTAGCATACTGTGCTGTTACTCAGTAATTGATAACACATCCCGGTGTACACACAACCCTCTGAAATGGGATTAGTGCAAACAAACCCTCTAACATCAGCAGCTCTTTCACAAAGGGCCATGTTAGTATGTCTCTGACAAGGTATGTTAAGGCTTCTGCAGATGTCGTACAGTGAGTGAATGATTTGCGATGTTATTGCAGTTTGTATTGTAATATGTTTGGGTGTGGGGGTGATGTTGATGGGTGTGCATAGCGGATGCAGGTGTGTAGGAACTGCTTTTATACATAATCGATATGTGTGTGAGGGTTCCTTCCCTATTTGAACACCTATCCTTTTGTGGACTAATACAATGGTAATTGCAGGCTGATTCATCAAGACACTGTTATGTGGTTCCTGTATAGCATGCAGGTAACGTTAGTCCTTGAATCCCTTCGGTAATACATCTGAATGTAATAAAGTGTTGCTACATGAAAGCTGTGTATTTTTTCATAGGTATTTGCAGTCATTGTAGTTGTGTTGGTGACTGACCCTCTTTGGCTAGGGTTGCCATCTTTTCATATGGCCATAGCGGGACATTTTCGGGACACACACCAGAATTTACAGGCCGACAGAAACCCACAATCAGTACAAGGGATAGAACTTTCCTTTCTTGCTAAAATATATAAGCTTATTCTTGTAGCAGTTTAGATGCTTATCATGTTTCTTGTAACATGTAGTATTTTAGATACTGAAATAACTATTGTATGCGACTATTACGGTACATATGGGACATACTTATGTCCTACAATCCCAGGATATTTGCCACGTTTAATATATTTGGGTCAGTACACAACCGCTCAAAGAGGGAGTGTCCCTCGCAAAGTGGGACAGGTGGTAACACTATCATTGGCTCATGTCCATAGCACATATTTGTAGTAGTGTATAGGCGTATACTCTCCATATCCTTAGTTCATAAAGGTTGGTAGTGGCGGAATGTGTGATTGCTATGGTCCTTGTTATACACATATATGAACACTTCAACTGCTGTATACAGGATACCTACGGAATCCCGAAACCACAGAGTTCTGACGCACACAGTACCAGGACCAGACTCCCATACCCCACGTTACCGACAGTGACAGTAACTCGCGAAAGTAGCACGAACCTGGAACACACACACGCACAAAGAGACACACTGCTACCCAACACATCCAAACAAACCATCCTACACTATGTATGAGCAGGTGGTCAAGCCCCCATATATACCCCCCATGTAGGTGTCTGCATCCCCCCACCACATCCCCTACTTTAATATTCTGCCTCCTAGGTTGTGCAAAGAGACGCACAAAGCTAACCCACACCCACACATTACAGTCCCCAAGAACACACACCACACACAGAACACACACACACTACAGCCCTAAGAAACGCACTTACACACAGTAACCTACCTGAACTGCAACACCAGAAGCACTGACTAACTGTCCCTTAACATCGTGATTTTACACCTCACGCATCTGGTGTTTCGGTACTGTGTTCTTTTGGACCATAAGCCTCGGGATTATGCGCGTCGGTATGTAAAGCAGTCAGTATGTGGTAGGTATCCCATTTATATGTACCTCCATGGTTATGTAGATGTTGTTAACCTATCTAAATATCTACATATATATGTATATCCCCATATATCGACATATCTCTCTCTCTTTCTATATATATGTATATATATATATATATATATACATATATATGTATATATATCATGACGCGTATATATATATATATATATATATATATATATATATGTCATGATGTGTGTGTGTATATATATATATATATATATATATATATATATGTATATGTATGTGTGTATGTGTATATATATATATATATATATATGTGTGTATGTGTATATATATATATATATATATATATATATATATATATATATATATATATATGTATATATATATATATATATATATAAAAACATTCACCTTTCATTGGGTACATGCCGGTTTGTCCTATTTCAACACATCCCTACATTTTGTGTTTTATCCTGTCAGTATACACGACTGCTATTGGTACATCTCAGGTAGCTTAGTGCTATGTTATTGTGATGAATGTTTACATGGTTGCGTGTTCTAATCCTGGCAGTGATATCTTACCTCTCAGAGCAGGCACTGGTAGTGCAAGGGTGATTAACACACATTTCAGTGGTTGTGTGTTCCACATGTTTATTATTCTGTGGAGAACTACCTATATATATGCAAGCTGTGTTTAAGGTATACTGTGTAACATGTAAACATCTGTGAAGATTCATGTCAGGGATACTCCCCATTATTTGGAACTACATCCCTGATTACATTATGCAAAACCCCCTCACTAACACTCCAGGGAATCCTTGCAGAGTGGGTGGTGAACAGTGGCTGCACCCCAGGGATCCAGCAATTGGCACTGCTCCACAGAGGGACAGTTAGTTAATTGATGGGGTGGTGACAGCAGACACGTTTTGCCTTTGCTTATGAGTGGCCTCAGCAGTTGGTCGTGTACCTACCTATGTATCTATGAACCTGTACATACAGTATGGACACATGCTGATAGCTTAATTTACTGTTCAGGTATTGACTTACCTTTTGCCAATGGCAGATGTGTGTACAATACTTGAGGGCTACCTATTTAGGATGCACACAGTAGACCACCTATACATGACAATTTACAGGTGGTCATGTGTGTGTGTGTCATCCATGTCTGCTGTGTGTGCAGGTGGAGAAGCGTGTCAGTCAATGAGTGCCTACACTGTCAGTGTGTGTGCTATATGTTCCCTCTTTGCCAAGGCATGGGCATACTAGGCAGGCCTCCGTCTGCCTACTGGGGGTAGCACAGAGTGTTCGTGGTCTGAGTCCCTCTGTGCCTGTGGGTCCCTTGGCAATGGTGGTGGACCGTGAGGGCCTTCACCATTCTGTCCCTGCTGCAGCTGTTTCCACAGGATCATATTGTGTAGCATGGCATATACTAAGAAAATTTGGGCACACGTTCCTGGAGAGTACTGCAAGGCTCCACCAGATACGTCCAAGCAACGGAACCATGATTTCAGCATCCCAAACACGCGCTCTATGATGATTCTGGTTTCTGCGTGTGCCTCATTATGGCGTTCTTGTGTGGCTGTGTGTGCATTTCTGATGGGAGTCATCATCCACGATTCCAGTGCATAGCCAGCATCCCCCACCAGGTGGCCACATGGGATGTCCCCCTGGCAAATACCTGATACAGCTGTGAGGCATGCCAGATGTGGGTGTCGTGATAGCTTCCAGGGCTGCCAGCACACACATCCATGATGATGCCCTGGGCATTGCACATGACCTGGCAGTTGATGGAGGGGAATCCCTTGCTGTTCATGTAGTGCCTACCATGCTCACTGGGTGGTGGCTTGATGTGTATGTGCCTGCAGTCTATTGCACCCAGTACTTCCGGGTAGTCTGCCACATGGTGGAAGAGACGCATATTGCTGGCCAATTCCTCCTGCATTCGGGGGAAGTATATGTGCTCATTGGCACGTGCTAACATGGCATCCAGAAACTGGTGGAGCACCCTGGATGCTGATGCCTGTGAGATCCCCGTGATATCCCCAGTTGGCCTTTGGAAGATACCTGTGGTTAGTATTCTCAAGCTTACACATACCTTCGTGTCCACTGGGATGGGTTCCCCTCTGTTACGTCTGGCTCTGATGCATGGCAGGCGCAGCTCAACAAGTTGCTGTATGATGTCCCTGTCCACCCTGTAATGCTCTACTATCTCCAGATCATGTAGTCCTTGGTAGGTTACCCTGGGTCTGAACCCTCTTCTCCTCCTCCGGTGCCTGAGATGGTTATCAGCATCATCCTCCACACCACCATTAGTCTCCAACACATGCTGGTGAATCAAAGCTATGGCGGCCCCTAACATGTACATACTAAAAGTTCCCTGACTGTATACACCAATGGTGCAGAGTGTCTGGGAATACGCAAGTGTGTGTGTGGGGCTTTCACACCTTATACTATTGTGCAATGGATGATGCTGGTGTAATTGGGTGTGTTTGTGATATTCCAGCTGCAGGGTATCTTAATTATTGGTTTTACAGCAGGTACTGCTATTGTGGGGCCTTTGGTGTTGACTTATGCTTGGCTGCCATGATTCATCTATTGCCCTTTACTTCAATTTTCAACCCGATTCCACTCCCATTGTCAGGCATGCATCCAGCTGCCGCCTCTCTTGTTTTGTACTTTCACAACCCAGGATTGTGTTGGGAAATGTGTTATGTAGCTGATGTACTGCAAGTTTCCTTTGTTCTGCTGTGACAGTTCTTTTTATTTTGCTGTACGGCACCTCCCCTTTCCTGTTCTGCAGGTAGCTACTAGCAGCCTTGTTAGCTGTTGTCTATGGCCCACTGTGAGTTTCTAGGTGTTAATTACTCATTTGTCCTCCAATTACCATGCTGCAGCATTTCCTTATTGTCTTCCCGTATCCTTCCTGTTTCAGCTGTGGTGTGTGCCGCACACAGCCGTTTACCGGGTTTCGTGCACATTTTCATCCACGTTCACATGAACTTTCAGTTACCTTGTGTGCTCTCAGCTAAGCAAAGCTATGGCTACTTCCACACCCCTATCCTGCGGCTTTGCTTAGCAGCACGCAATATGGATTAGCAATGATCCAATGTGCTTACAGCTACGGTGGCGTGCCCCTCTCTTGATGTCATGTTTACCTCCAGGCCACTCCTCGGTGTTGTACCGCTACACCATGTGTTACATCCTTACACCGACGGGGCGTTTGCGATTCAGTATTACTTGACTCATTTGCATGGCATTGACTGCTAATTCCTAGTTACTGCACGGAACACTGTCACAGACCCTTAGCAACCCCTGTGCCATGGTTGTGGTGTAACATGCATGCCATTGACTATTATGGGGATATCATGAATTGTGTTACAGTGCAGTTTTATGACATCTAAATATATTTTCCTTGTGATCCCATTTGCGCACAGATGCACTGCGGTTTTACTCTGTGTTAGTGTGGCCATGACATTAAATGTTATTTTTATATGTTGTGCATATTGTTTTATGCCATTGACTATATATTTAGCCATTGGCATATATTAACATTATAATACATAAGCTTGGTCTGCTTTCATGGCTTCGGTTTTATGTTTGACAAAATGTAAACCATTTTTTTTTTGGTTTACATTTCTACATGCTTACGCTACACCTGCACCACTTCATGAATCGCTATATACCTTCATTTGCATGCTACACTGCTGCGCTTGGTGTAATTACTATACATGCGCCGGGAGCTGCGCAGCTCTGCCGTATGCTGGTAGTGCATGTGGAAACAGCTTGTACCTGAATCGCTCGGCGGCCATATTTGGCGCTAGATCGCCGATGCTACTCCGGCGCCTGGCACAAGCTTCATGAATCCCGGGGACTCTTTAAACACACCTTGCAATGTGAGGAGCATAAGAAGTTTTATTTTTGGTATTGGAACAGGTAATATGAAATGTGGGGCTTGGGAACATGGACTGAAATACTGAGAACTATTATGGCAGCTTAGGCTTAATGCAAGTGTTTATCCAGGATTAAATGATGTTTTTTTTATCAATAAGTAGTGGGTTAAAATTACTGCCAACCAAATTGTAACAGTCTTTACTTTAAATATAATTTCTTTTAATGTATTTAAATTATTTTTATATGATTTTCAGCATTGTTATAACTCACATTATTAAGTGAAATTATCTTGATTTGCTGTTCTAGTCACATGATTTCCTGTTACTTGGGTTTACATATTTGTAAGAAGAGGATTTTTATTGGTTAATGAAGTCCCTGCATGTTAAGGGGATTAAAGAGATTAACTTTATAAAATAAATTAATTTCTGTATATTTTAGAGTTCCTACATTTTTTGAGTCAACCTGGAAGCTTTTTCAGTCTCTTTGCTGACTGGGTGTTACTTGAGTTTTGTCTTAGTTCATTTGTTAAGGTAAGGATTCCACCAGTGTCATTTGTTTTTGGTGTTAGATCTGGGTTTACTTATGGTAGATATGGCAGCCTCAGTGCAGCCATTTACATGTTTGTACAGGGTTTCTGTAAATAAATCTGTATAGGTACTTGTGTTCTCTGGTTTGGGAGAGCTGTGAATTTTGACAAACTATTGCTTAATAGCACGCAGTTGCTTTAGTATAGTTCCTATCTGTTATGAGTTTAGCTTGGTTTTCTGGATCAAACTTTATTTTGAGTGAAACAACTTTGTGGACTGACTTCACCAATGAGGATGTGATATGTGGGGTGCAACACTCTCCCATGTTGGTGAATACTAGGTCCAATATGTTTGACCTTCTGGTTGGCGAGTGTGCTATCTGGTCCATTGTGCTTGTGTTGATGAACTCCAGAAAACGATGTGCCTGTGAGTTACAGGCCGTGTACAGTTTCCTATATATAAATGTATAGTTACAGTCTCCTGTGAAAGGGGAATTTCATTGTATGGTGAGTGCCTACACCAGGTCTTGGTAAAAGTTCCATAGCCATAGAGGGTGACCTATAGCGGGTCAGGATATGGTATGGAACCTTGTCTATGGATATTTGGACATGGATGAACTGCAGGGCATCATCCTTTTTAACCAAACTACAGTTATATTTACTGCTGACATAGATTGAGACACCTATGCATTAGCCCCTGTCTGTGCTTCTGTTGGCATAAATGTGTGGAAAGCACTGTAGCTTACAACTGCCATAGTACTTTTGTTGGCTTAAAACTAGCCCCGGGATTCAGCAAGCCATACTTTCCATGCAGGAGCAGTGTAGGAGCTCCTGTATGGAAAATGGCCACTGAGCGATTCAGGATAGTGCTGTTTTCATGTGCACAAGCAGTTCTACACTGTTCTTGCACGGAAAACTGGCAAATATGCAAATCACCTCATTTGCTGGTGAAAACCATGCAAATGAGGTGATTTAATGATTCAACAAGCTGCCAGGTCACCTTGCTAGAGCAGTGTCAGTGCAGAAATGTATTCAGAAAATAACTGAGTACATTTCTGCAGCTGACAAAACGGAGGCATGACAGCTCATGGAAAAGCATGTATTATGTACAGTAGACATGCCAGTGGCCAAATATAAGGCCACTGGCATTAAAAAGTGATTAATTATTATGAAAATTAAACTTTTTTTTGGCTGATCCCGGCTGTTTAAGCATAGGGCAGTGGCGCGCAAATGGGATAATGCCGAAATAAATATATGAAAACTCAATTTTAAGTTAATTCTGCATTTTGCTTATAGTCAATGGCATGCAGAATGTAAACAATACCATGGAGCACTGGTTGTCAAGGGGAAGGGGTCCGTTTTAGTTTAGTGACTAACGACCTACATACTGGGGTATGCAAATGAGGGGAGTTATACTGAATCACATATTTCTTCAAAGTGTCAGCTTGTACCAAACCGTGTAGGTGCAGCAATACAACAGTCCAAGTGTAAGAGGTGAATGACTTCATAAGGGGGTGTTTCATGCTTGCTGTAAGCTCAGTGGAGCTCTTTGGCCTATGTTTGCCCTTAGCCAAGCACAGCTAAGGAAGGGTGTGCGTCAGATGTGCCTGAGCAGTGTGTACATATCCTAAATGTGTGTGCACCGCACACCGGGTTTAAAAAAAAGAAAGGAGGAGGAAATGGCAGCACTGTTTGCATTTGAGCACTGGGTATGCGTGGCATGCCTTGGGGCTTTAATAGGGAGGAACTGGGAATGAGAAACAGCAGTAGAAAGGCAATCAAGGAGAACTAGCATAGCTAGCAGGTGGAATGTATCAGAATCAACCAATTACACATGCAGCAGCCCAGCAGACTACTATAAACTATGCAAACACCTTTCAGACTGTTTTTAGGGGAAACAGCAGTAGGAAGGCAACCAAGGAGAACTAGCATAGCTGGCAGATGGAATGTATCAGAATCAGCCAATTGCACATGCAGCAGCCCACCTCCAGCACACTACTATATACTATGCAAACACCTTTCAGACTGTTTTTTCCCACAAACTCTACACCAACGGTGTAAAAAGATGAGGGATGTTTAACTGGAAAAACTAACTACAAATGTTAGAGGCTGCTGCTGCTTTAATCCATCAATATTTGCTAGAGACTGAGGGTGGTGAGGAGGAGAATGCTGACAACCAACCCACAGGGAGGAGGAGGAGAAGAGTGTACACACCCAGGGTAACCTTCCAGGGCCTACATGAGCTGGAGATAGTGGAGCGCTATAGGGTGCACAGAGACATTCTACAGCGAATCATTAAGCTGTGCAGGCCACACCTCACACAAAGAACTAACAGAGAGGGAACCCATCCCAGTGGATACCAAGGTATTTGTAGGCTTAAGAATACTAGCCACAGGTACCTTCCAAAGACCAACTGGTGATATCATGGGGGTCTCACAGGCATCAGCATCCAGGGTACTCCACCAGTTCCTGAATGCCATGTCAGGATATGTCAGTGAGCACATATCCCCAGAAGTCGTGAGGCATTGACCAAAAGTATGTGTCTCTTCCACCGTATAGCAGAATACCCTGAGGTAGTTGGTGCTATAGACTGCATTCACATACACATCAAAGCACCACTTGGCGAGCAGGGTAGGGTCTACATAAACCGCAAGGGCTTCCCCTTCATCAACTGCCAGGTCATGTGAGATGCCCAGGTCATTATCATGAACATTTGTGTTGACAGCTCTGGAAGCTAACATGACTCCCACATCTGGCATTGCTCACAGGTGTATCAGGGGTTTGCCAGGGGGAACATCCCATATGGCCATCTAGTGGGGGATGCTGGCTGTGTACTGGAGCCGTGGCTGATGACACCCATCAGAAATGCCCACACACCCGAACAAGAACACCATAATGAAGCACACACACAAACCAGGATAATTGTAGAGCGTGTGTTTGGGATGCTCAAGTCACAGTTTCGCTATATCCGGTGGAGCCTTGCAGTACTGTCCAGCTACATGTACACAAATGTTCATAGTATGTGCCATGCTACACAATATGAACCCGTGGAAACAGCTGCAGCAAGAACAGCACAGGGCAGGGCCACATAGCCCCCCACCTTGCCAAGGCCAGCACAGGCACAGCGTGACTTGGAGGAGGACCTTCCTGAGCCTGTCCCTGTACGCAGAAGGAGGAGTGCTCAGTATGCCCAGGCCTTGGCTAAGAGGCAATGCATAGCACACACACTGACACTGTACGGACCCAGGGACTGATACCTCTCTCCAACTTGGACATACAGGAAAAGGGATGCCAAACATGACACTAGCTGTGCTTTACCATGTATAGGGAGTGTACTATCTGCATCCAACATAGTCATCCCTCCAGCACCATCCTCAATATTGGCCAAGCAACAAGGTGAGTCACCCTTCCTATCAGTTGGTGAATGGAGTAGTATGTTCTGATAGTTGTATGTATGGTATGAGTGCAAGCATGCAAGGGAATTGGGTGGCTGAATGGGATAGCAGCAGACAGATGACAGCTATATGGGACAGCAGAAAATCCATAACAAATTCTGGTGTCAACATACTAGGAAGTATTACACAAGGTTACAGCTCGCACTGCAATGCATGTGATGGCCCAAATAACTGTGGGTGTCAATAGGTCACACACATGGATGTCAGTGAGGGTCATATACCCACCACCAGCCTCACCCAACAGGACAAGTGTAGACGACCATAAAGAAAGGCTGGGCTAAGGCCCACAAATGATGGCAATGGTGAACAGTCCCCCTCCAGACCTACACACCCATACTACAACATGTCTGGCAGTTGCATTTTAGTTCGGAAGGGTAAGAAGTCTGAAACTAAAATCGATGCCATCAAAATCTAACGTGTACTCTACTGATATGCCTCCTTTCTGCATGATAGGTCACAATACAATATGAAATGGAAACCAACAGAGTAACCAAAATACCAGTACCGTCATTGCAAATGATTAAAGTCCTTAGGCGTGCACCCCCCCACATTCCCATGTAGAAATGCAGTAACATGTAAGTTTGAGGAGTAGTATCACTAGAGCACAGATTGCCAGAGCTGTCCCAATCTATATTGTTGCATGTGTGCAATATGCAGGGGTCAGTGTAGTAAGTTTGTTGTGCTTAATATTGCCTGGAAGTGGTCAGCATGTCGGCCTGGATGGTTGTGTCTCAGTTCCTAGGTAGAGTACAGTGGTTGACAGGGCCATGTTCCAACAACTGCAGTGCCAAACACACTGCATCTCAGCTGCACCCATGTCAGCAGTTGTACATACTCACTGTCCCAATGTCAGTATCAGTCACTGTTTGAAAGCTGGACATGCCATGAACGGTCGCCCATACATAGAAACAGTACACAGATGGAAGTAACCTACACAGAGTGCATATAAAATAAATGTCAACTGTACATAACTTTGGAATTATACATAGAAGTTAGCATCACATTAGTTGTCCCTCTAGTATAGAATACTGGTAGTCTGGCCAGTCACTGGCAGACCAGAAAAGGCACAGTTATAAAGTAATGATAGGCTGCCCATGTCCACACACAAGGCAGCATAATGGGAATGTCCCAAGTATATCTGTGAGTTGGTGACAGTAGCTTCCATATCACACATGCATCCAGCCCACCCCACCACCAGCCACAGGTTTATCATAGGTCATATCCATGCTGTTTGGAATGAGTACAGCATGAACCCATCTCTGAATAGGAATACATACATGATGCTGCATGCTGAATATGTGTCCCATGCAGGTGTTTCCCAGCTGTAAGCAGCAACCTGCCCATATCCAGAGTCGTGGATCAGTATGAACAGGAATGATTGACAGGAACACCTCAACCACTTACCACTATCACACCAGGGTAATCCACTAGCTTGCAGCCTAGGAACATATGAGTAACAATGCACTGGCCTGCTACAGATGCCCTGCAGCACTCTCAAATGACCTGCAGTCCACTGGCAAAGGCCCATGCCTCAGCCATAGTGCCAATGTACGGAATGTCAGTGGGTTCTAACTAACAGCCTAACACAGTAAACAGAAAACAAATGCAAGGTCATGCTGACAAACCCCAGTAGCATGCCTCCCTATGTCCTACTGCAAGGACTGTGGACCAGGCCATAAATACTACTGAGATAAAAGTCCAGCTATAGTGATGCCTCTGAGATATTACTTTCATAATGTTAGGAAGAAGAGAGAATAACAGAGGGGGGTGTAGAAGCATGGATGTCATGGAGTGAATGAAGTCTGAAACTCTAATGTCCACCCATACTACACCTTGACTGCAAACCCATGAATGAATAGCCACAAAACTGCTTTTAAACCACAATGTAAAGTTAAACTGACTAGATGTATGAGTCCTGTCTCTGGATAACCTGGGTTTATCTGTACAGCTGAGAGGTATGGCCCCAGCAGGATATGGCCATTCTGTGAAGTTGCGAAAAGCACAAGAAGGGGATTCCCAGACAGCATATTAACAAGGTGCTGGACCATTTGCACAGAACCGGTAGCTACCCCTCCACAATGGCAGGAGTGTGCCAGAATGTGTAGTGTGTATGCCTCAGAATATCGGTCTCGGCTTCATTCATCTTGTACTTCCCTTGTAAATAACTGCAAGCAAAGAATGATAACTGCCAGTAGTTGATGAAAGGATATATCACAGTGTAAAACAGCACATACTTCAGAAAATCTATGCTACAACTATCCATGTTACAGAAGCAGCACAGATAGCAATAGTTACAGTATCCCCCATATGTTACGCCCATTGTGTCTCCATATTGGCAACCTTTCTACAGATACCCTGCAGAAACAGGTTGCTAGGTGCAGCTGTAGCACACAAAACACTGAACTGGAGTCCAACCCTCCCTGGAACGGATGCACACACTCAATATAGAAGGTCATGCTGGACATGCTCCTACACTTGGAGAAATTAAGCCCATGTCTGACAACACAGTGGACTACAGGTATCCATTATTCGCAGATGTCTGTGCACACACACCAAATTGTACACCATTGATACTTCACACACACGCAGGCACACACAAACACACACACACACACACTGGATAGGAATACTCACACATATCTAAGGTCATCATAATATAATATGTCAAACATACGCACACAGAGACATGGGGAAGAGGGAGACATCCCATTATGAGGCCTTTCCCACCCAGTACACATCCCATTGGCCTATAGCGCATGATGTGCTGATGTCATTCACAGTAGAAATCCCTTTGGTTAGCCCTCAGCCCTATAGTCTCAGTGGTGCTCGTGATAACTGTGTGACACTACAGTACAGATAAGTATCCATGTAGCAGTTGTAATCTCAGTCCTGTTAAATGTAAAGTTGTGTGTGTGTGTTTCTAGGTGAATGTGGTTGAGGCCATCCACATTCATTATACCTCTCATTGGACTACTTTAGTACTCCTGCTGATGTCAATCACCCAGAAATAACCCTTTGGTCAGCTTGTAGCCCTGTATGCTCCGTGGTGCATGTGATAAATGTGTAATATTGTAGTGTGGCAAGCTAGTTAGGTAGGAGTTCTGATCCAGGTCCTGACAACTATGAAAATGTGTGTGTTTGTGTGAGAGAGTGTATGTGTCTTTGTAAAGACCTGATTTTATGGCCATTCATACTCACTACACTTCCTTCACCCCTCTGTTAGCACTGCTGCTGATGTCACTCACTTTCAAAGATACCTTTGGACAGCTCTTCTACATATAAACTCCATGGCACTTATGATAACTGCATAATACTATAGTGTAACAAACTAGTTAGGTAGGAGTTCTAATCCCAGTCCTGTCAACTGTGAAAATGTGTGAGTGTGTGTGTCTTTGTAGAGACCAGATTTTGTGGCCATTCACACTCACTACACTTCCTCTAACCCTTCTTTAGCACTGCTGCTGATGTCACTCACCTTAGAGGTATGTTTGGACAATGTTCTACCTATAAGCTCTCTAGCGCATGTGATAAATGCAGAACAATATAGTAGCAATAACTACATAGGGAGGGACTTGAATCTTATTGCTGGCAAGTGTTTGTGTGTGTGTACATATATCTACATATATGTGTCTGTACCTTAAAGGATTTTGGCCCCATTTACCCCCAGTACACTTCTCAGTGCCTGACTTTAGCAGTCCTGCAGATATCATTCACCTTAGAAGTACCTTTTGCCAACCCTAGACCATGTAAGGTCAGTGGTGCGTGTGGTAAATGCAAAGCATAAAGGTCTGAAAGCATAGTTAGACAGAGGTTTGAACATCACTCCTGGCAAATATAAATGTGTGTGTAGGGCAAAATATTTTGTGAAATCTCTCACCCACCACATCACCCAATGCCAGTATTTACAAGGGCTGGTGATGTTCCTCACCTCAGATATACCTTGGGACAGTACACATTCTATAAGCTATGTGGCATGTAGATAAATGTGTAATACTGTAGTAGCAATACATACCCTAGGTAGGGGTTCGAAGCTCAGTAGTGGCAAGTGTGGGTATGTCTGTCATCAGTATCCTGGGTGGGGGTTGGTGTGATTGTGTAATGGGATCCATTGGGGTTGGTTTTGCTAAATTATTATATTGAGGACCTAGTATATGTCCCAATGTCCATATTACAAGGCCAGCAGTTGTCAAACACTGTATAGGTTGGTGTAGACAATCCATAGCCCTAAATGTGTAGTGTCATGTGCTATGACTGTGTGACAGTATGGATTAGTTAACAATATAGGCAACCCTTCTAACACTCAGAGACCACTCTACACCCAGGAATCCTACACAAACACACTTGGCTACGCAGCAACCACTATATCAGTAGTTCTCCTGCAAATTGCCTCACAGATAATACCCATAGTGTGATTGCAGTGTACTCCATGTCGAACCAATGACAAGACATGACTGGTGTCACACAGGGTACAGACCCATGTCCTCTCATGTTTGGGATCTACCCTTCTGAGGTGCAGGAGAACACAAAGGCACCCTGGCTGATAATGTTTCCATACAACAGTAAGGTGGGTGGTAGCATTCGCCATCCATGTGATATTGACATCACACCCAAAGGCCACTTGACACCTATGACTGTTGTCAGAAACCTGGACATTACCTCAATGCCAAGAGATGTGCCACCATGACCTTTGGGAGCATCATGGCTCACATGAAGTAATACTCTGGTGGTAGTCCACTGAACAGTGACGTTATTATAACAGAATGGGGAACACAGGTTGACAGTCAGCTGCCTGTTGACCACAACAGTGCCACTGACATCAGAAAGTACTTTGATGTGTTACATCTCCTGACTGTGTGTTATCCAGCAAGTAAAAGGACATGGTACCCTGTTCCATTCCCTTAGTAGCCCAATCAATGTGTACAGTGGCCCTTTTGCCATTTTCCCACTGGACACCTGCAACAACTGTAGAGTCTGCAAACTTATCCCACAAAGGGAATACCATGCCTTATACACATGTCCTGTATAGACAGACTCCAATAACTCCAATGGATCCCCGTATCATACTGTCTATGTAGGTGCAATCACTACCTCAGTTACACAGCCATGTCTCACCAAACAAGGTCAGAAATGTTACTTCTGAAGATACCAATCTGTCCACACAACATGCCCCAGAGACCCCAAGCACACTTCCACACTTTAAAATAACATGTGGGACATGTGCACAACCCAGACACTGTCCAAGTTATTGAATATAAAGCACATACATATGAAGCAGTGCACATCACGGGCCACCCACAATAGAAATCTGCATGAGTGGATGGGGAATACAATACCCACCCCTGGGGACCACTCCAGTAACTGTACTCCTGAGCCAGACTGGGGACTATTTTCATGTGGCCTGATGCCAGGGTAGTCCCTCGGCCTAGCCTTGAAGAGCCTTCAGGCCCATTCACCTGCTACACACCTGTGAAGCAATGAACCTATGGCTTCCAGTACTGACAAATCTGTGTGTGTGTGTGTGTGTGTGTGTGTGTGTGTGTGTGTGTGTGTAGTAATCTCAGTGTGGTTGGTTGATGAATATTCCCTGTGGCTGTGGTTATTAGCAATCAGAGGTGTGTCCAAACCACAACACGTACCATTCTCCATTCTACAACAGATGTTGTAAATCAACATATACCTATGTACAACCTTCAGCCCTATAATCTGTGAGGCATATAAAATCACTATATTACAGACTGGGGATTTCTGTGCACATACAGCTATACCCTGCCTATGACATGGTGAATGTGTTACCAGACTGTCATACCCCTTGGTCTTGCTGCAGGGCCACATCCTGGTGATGCACAGACACCTAGAAAAGAAACAGGATACAGCATGTGAGAACACATTCACTCAGCACTTCACTTACGGGGGTGAGAGGGGTAAAGCTGGCAAAGAATGTGTTGTGAAGACAGTGGCCAATATCTGTTGTCTCAGGATAGGTATTAGCATTGTGCAGTAACTCACCACACTTGTGTTTAATACTGTGGAGGTTGTTGATGTAACTATCAAAGGCTGATGTGATTGTCAGTGTCTGTGGCATGTCTCCTTCATAGATGCCTTTAGGGGATTCCATGAGAGATCCCAAGTTGTGTTTGAGGCTAATAAGGGAGTTCAACAGTCATGGGACACCACCTTTCTCTACAACAGTGTCCTCCTTCTGATGTACACTTTAGTAATGGCAGGAGACCATCACATTGTCTCCCAGTGTTTGGAGGACAATGTCTGGGTTCTTTTGGCTCTGGCTAGTACCATGCATTCATGTACCTGTTTGTACAGTGCATATGTGTATGATTCCATAGTCATGCAGCTATTTCACATTGCCATCGGTGCAGTGTTGTCATCCACCCCTGTTTTCATGGCTGCAAAGCCAGCTTTGGAGAGGTTTTGCAAAGTGGTTACCTTTGTGTGGGGGGTGTGGCTGACATGTTGAGTTCCATGTTGATTACAGCCTATGTGGATCTCACCATGCAGGGATTGACATGTGGATGAGCAACAGTCCCATATTTAAGTAGGCAACACAGGTCAAGTTTGTTGCATCCTCTACCGGGGTCAGTATGAGCTGGTCCAGGGCATTGTAAATGATGAATCTCTGAAGTGTTGGGCCACTGTGCTGGCGCTTGGCTGCTTTCCCCAGATGATGGAGGGGTAGTTGAAGTCTCATACTATGTCAGTGTTGCATTGTACCATCATAGATAGCAGGGTGTTGAGGAATGTGCATTGACAGTCTAGGGACATAGATGTGGACCCATAGCAGGCTATGGTTTGGATTGCACTATTACCCCAAGGCAGTTGTACTGGACGTATCTCCAGTGCATTATACTGAGATACTACTCTGGAGGTGTTCCTAGCCATAATGTATATGGAGACAATATCACCTGTGGAGGTGTGGTCCATGTTTGGGGGCTGACAGGTGTGGAATTCATCATAGTCTGATACTGCAGGTCTGCTGTTTGCTGCTGTGAACCACCTCTCCATTACAGCAGACTTGTCCTCCACTCCGAGTGCTTTGAGTGACTGCATCCTGACCGTTAGATGTCTACTGTTGAGCAGCATGACCCTCAGATTGCATACATGTCTAGCTGTTATGGTGGTAATTACATTAGGAACACTACCTAATAAGGCATTATAGGGGGTGGCAAGACACTTAGCCAGTACCTGGAAACCCAGCGCTTGTAGGACATCTGTGGAAGTCATTGGGTTCTGTCAGTCATGTCATCCCAGGCAGATAGGTACTGGATCCCCAGAGAATGACACAAAAAGCATAAGCCAATGTTGCAGTCAGTCATCTGTTGATAGTACTGCAGCATCATTCTGGGTGATGAGGGTACACTGCTCAGGGCTACTGTTACAGCAGCCTGGTCCACATAATCAGAGTATTTAACCATGCCTCTTGTCTTGTACTCCAGGGGTGTGTGTCCCAAGTCATTAACACCCACATGGATACAGAGTGATGCTCGTAGTTGGTGTGGAGTGCCATGACTGGCTGTGTCATGTGTTGGATGGTGGCATGTGATAGATATTTGGCTGTTACCTACTCCATATTCAGCTTAGTGAGTGGGATATGTGTGTGCCTGAGTATAGTTACCCATGATCACTGTATTGTGCAAGGTGGTTAGCCTTAGGAGCTTAGGTTGAGGGGCACACTGTGTAGGTTTAATATGTGGTGTCCCTTGACATGTACCATGTCACGGTGTCTGAGTGGGTGTCTGTCTTGCTGGTCTGTGCTGTTTGGGTAAATGTCCATTGAGTGCCTCGGGAAAGATGGGTGTGTGGCTTTCCACTGTATGTCATGGCTGTCAAAGTGGGTGTCACGGTGAGCTACGTGCTCCACAGGGTGTGCAGGTGTTGATCTTATCATCATGACCAGCTAGTCCAGTTTTTGCTGGAGAGTGAATATTTCCACATTGGGTGATATATGGAGAACACTCACAGGTCTGAGTGTTTGGAGTTTAGAGGGAAAGGTTGTCTGTGTACATTAGGCAGTTGCAACAGTGCCTCAGAATGTACAAGTGCACCAGGTTAATGAGTGAAAGCACAGAAAACTGCCCTTCAAACATGCCAGGAGGGGTGAACATAACTAGTAAGTACTGGGGCTACATCTGTGATGAACAAGTACTGCTGATGGCTCCCACACTTCTTGATACAATAATTTGGTGAAGGGGTGGACATAACTAGTAAGTACTGGGGCTACATATGTGATGAATGAGTACTGCTGACGGCTACCAGGTGTCCACACTTCTTGATGCAATAACCTGGTGAAGTGCCAAGCCATAATGCTAGTTGAAGTGCAAGACAGAAACAACTAGCATGATGTAAGGGTGGAATAGAAGGCAGAATGTCTGCCACCTGTAATACATTACCGCAGCTGTGCAGTTATCAGCTGTTTTGGCCATGTGAAATTTCAGTAAGCTCTGTAGCATGTGTGGTAACTGCGTAACACCATAGTAGACATAACTAGATAGGCAGGAGTTTTAATCCCAGTACTGGCAAGTGTGTGAATCATGTACTGTCTGGCGTATACCATTTTTGACTTGTGTACTAGCCTTCACACTTCCCCTCGCCCCACTCTAGCAGTCCTGTTGATGTCATCCACCTTAGAAGTACCTTTGGACTAGGTGAAAATGTATCAGTTCTGTGGCGCTCTGATAACTGTGTAGCACTATAGTAGGAATACCTAGATAGGCAGGAGTTCTAATACCAATGCTGGCAACTGTTTGTGTATGAGGATCATATCTCGTGTTCTTATACCATTTTGATGTGTATACCATACACGGCTGGTGACCACCTACCACTGCCATTGCTTTATATAGTGTGGTAACAGCATCTGCCTCACATGCAGCAGGTCAAACCATTGTACAGTCCTCTGTACAGATGAGTCTGGAATATACATATGTTTGCAACCTATATATGGTTGGAAGTGGTCTGTGTGCCTTAACAATGCTCATGTATGTGATATTGTAGCCAAATAGGCCACAGTGAGTGTACTGACACATGTTGCAGCATGAGGTATCATACCTGACAGAAACATCATGATGATATGATGTCTGCCACCCTCACAGGTAGCCAGCCTTGTAGGTGCAATACATGAGTCCAGATGCTTGGTCTTACAAGTGAACTGTTTCTGTTATGGGTCACATTAAAGGTTGGAAGAGGTGTGGACTGACATATTGTGGTCTTAATTCTTATGTAATAGGAAAACCTTGCATATTAACAGGGATGTGTACACAATTTAAATCCACTGTATACCACTAATGTATCACACATGTCTTTACCCTAGGCTATTTGTCCAACCCATTTTGCTGGCCTCTGTCCAGGCATCTTGGTACTGACAAGTTGTGAGGTATGTTACAGGAATGTGGAATTCACATCAGATATGTCCCAGTGGTGACCATTGTGATGCAATGCAATGCAGTTAACCCCAGCACAAGTGAACATGCACAAAAAGCAATATAGCTATTACATAAAGCAATATAGCTATCACTGATGGTTGTGTGCATGGTAAATTGCATGCGGTTCACATGCCTGGGGTATTGCTAGGCAACAGAACAATGTCATACTCACCAGCTTCAGGCTGCTGTCGCATATGCAGACCAGAGAGTAGTTGCAAGAGGGAGTTATTGCCAGCAGACGCACATGTGGCCTTAGTACAGGATGGATGCAGCATGTCTGCACATCTCCAGTACTAACCTCAATAATACACAATGTCCTGTCCTCACCATAGATGTGCACCTCTGTTCCCTAAAAAAAAACCCATCCACAACTGCAATTGGACCTGACGCATGGATGTTGATACAATACAGATACATGTATGTCTGATACATTAGTGTACTAATCCCCAATGGACCCTTATCTGCACACTCCTCATTCAGTCTGTGTGTGTGTGTGTGTGTGTGTGTGTGTGTGTGTGTGTGTGTGTGTGTGTGTGTGTGTGTGTGTAACCCACCTCCACAATGCTTCCCTCAGCTTCATGGCTTGTGCATTGGGCGGGTGCCCCAAGTTTGGTGAGAAGCTCCTTGGTGGGAGTCAGTGGGGGCTGGATGGCTGGGCCTCCACCTGTGGCTACCCAGTCACTCGCTACAGCAGCAGCCCATTGACAGGTATGGCGGATGAAGTTGGTGACCTGATGCTGCACATGCTCATACGTTCTGCTGTGCAGGCCGGCATCATTTACCATGTGGACCACATTTACCATGTGGACCACACTGTTCCACATGGTGGTCCTCTCTACCACATCATCTTCTCCCTATCCAAATAACAGGGCATAATGTCCAATCACATATTGGATGATGATGTCAGTTTCACCAGCAGAGAATTCTGGTAGGCGAGCCCTCTGCATATTACCTGGAAGACATAAACAGGAAATAGTTCATAGGACCTCATACAGTTGTCAAATTGCACATCAACAGTGGCTATTACTTGCAAATAATCCACACTACATCATAACCCCCCAAGCTATCATGGCTATAGCAGTTTGCATTACACTCGTGTCCCTGAGCTGTCTTATTCCCCCCAATGTTAGACACTTGATTGCACAATCCTCTATTCTCCATTCATTTCTGTAAAGAGGGTTGAAAGTGAGCATCTTCCATGTGGATGTTGTGTGGATGGTGGCAGATTTGTGTTTGACTGTGATGTGTGATGGAGCTGTGAGCACATACCTGAGTTCATGTAGGAGGCAGACAGTGATGTTATTATGCCTCATGGAGATATGCTGTTGTTGCCATCAGTAGGCAATATGTGCATGCTCACCATTGCTGAGGGGAGGAGTGTGGTTGATGTGCATATCCCCCTGTACAACTGGGATGGACAGGGTGGCAGTGTTCTTAGCTAACCTGTGTGATGCAGGTAGCCTATATCCATGGCATGTGTGTATGAGGTGTTCTTTACCCCCAGTACAGAGTAAATTGTGTTGTTTCCTCTGAGATTTCAACATATGTGGAGACACAGTTGCAATTGTCCTTGGTGGTGTGGATGTCTGATTTGTAGTCATAGTCAGCCTTACAGGAAGTCGCTTGTGAACGTACATGCTTGCTCAGATATAGGTGGACTTGCTTTCAAGTTGTTGCCTGCACCTATGTGTCCCTGTACAGCCAATATAGCATCCTATTATGTGGTTTGTGTATTGCTGCTGTCCACCAAATGGGATTAGTCTACCTTAGTGGAGGCTAGTTATACAGGTCAGGTACTGCTGAGTCCATATAGCGACAGTGGATATAAAGGTACACACCGATGTTACAATACCTGATATTTGTGCAGTTGGAGCATGACACCACAATAACTCATTTCAAAACAATTTCCACCTGTAATGTGACCTACAGCCTGTACAATTCAGTTGAAAAGGATGTGTGGGAGGATGGCATAATGGTTAAGCTGTTTACCTTGCAGACACAAGGTGCAGGTTTGATTCTCACGTGGGGTGATTGGTTAGGCTTAAAGTGGCCCACGAGGGCAGTTAGCATAGTAACACACCAAATCCACTGGATACACCACACAGAGGAATCCACAATGTAGAAAACTTCTTTAATGAGGAACTGGAACACACAAGCGCTTTCACATAGTAACACTATGCTTCTTCAGGTGTTAGCATAGTACTAATCTATGAACCTATAAAAATTTAACAATCTGGTCTGTGAAAACATATAGAAATAATAATCAGTACAACAAGCCAGTTGAATGAGAGTACACACCCTTAACTGATATGTTGTATATGCACCTCTTGAGATGGTTACAGCATTCATTCATCTTGGTTTGGACTGTAAAATAATGGTACATCTTCATTTGGCAATAGTTGCTCACCTTCCTAGAAACACATTTGATTGTATTTCAAAGGAATTGTACAGGTTAGGGGTCATGTTCAAGATGAGAAACATTATAAAATGATCTTCTGTAGTCTGATTATCGTACAGCACGCAAACCTGGCATTCCAGCAGTGGTGTATACACTTGTGATATCCACTGTATATAGGTGTTGTTATAGCTGGTAGTGGTAGGCATGGACAGAGGGTCATAACACAGTTGGACACTTATCTGATTAATACCTGATAATCATGCCTACTCTAGTACCCATATCAGTGTCAGGGCAATGCAAAAACCAGTAGCTGTACACATTTATGTCTGTTGTATGCACTGACACTAAAATTATATGCATGTGCAACATGCACAACCTATGTACCTGACTGCTTGAAACCCATGTGATTAGTTTTTTGCCTTCCAGCTGAACATATGCATACATACATGTGCTCAGGGGATACCTGGTATACATTTCTGTTCCATGTTAGTATGGCACACTGTATTTACAGTCTTGCTGCTCAGTCATACTTCTCAACCTGTTATAGCAGTACATCTGGACAATGACACACATATATGGGTGACTAAAGGAACATCAATATTGATACTGTATTAATATAGCTGCACCATACATTAGTACGTTGATTGCACAGTAGGCTTTGACATCACTGTGATAACCTGGAAGATGTCCAACAGTCATAAGTAGGCTATTATGCTACAATGTTATTGCTCACAGACCTGCCACCAGTTTGGCTGACATAACATAGATATATGTGTATGTGACTATAGATATCAGTCACAAATGTGCTTATTGTCCAGCAGAACATGGCACAGTTGAATGTCATTAATTAAATATATCACATGTAGTTCAACACACATCTACAACAGTACTTTACTATGCACATGCCCAATATAGGTCTCTTAGCTTTACAAGACAAACGTGTCACACTCATATTCACGGGTAACATAGATATGGACAACATCCCATTAACTGGCCTAGCAGTGGCACAGTCACAACTGTTTGACAGACACCCCCACAGTTGTCATATATGGGCTGTCTTTTCCCAGGGTGAATCAGGCTCCTGAGCTGTGATCCTACCTCACAACCTCTCAGAGCATCACATCTGGACAAAGCCTAAAATGATGGGGAGATAAATAGGGACATACTTTACATATTCCTGTTACAAACTTAGGAAATTTGTAGAATGATACATTTTGCATTACCGTGAATATTCTTAAGGATGTGGTGTTAAACTCAAGTGTTTGTCATTACTTGATTACTTTATTCCTCAACTATTTGCCAGAAAAGTACAGATTTCAGGAGAAACGGACAAAAAAATATGATGGTAAAATATGGACATTCTGTGAAGATCTGTACAGTTGAGAGCTATGTCTGTGATCTCTCCCACTACAGAGAGGGCTAGATGCTATGGCCATAGCAGCTGTTCAGCAGGACATTAGTACAGCAAGTCTTGTTGGGACATACATTCCTTCTAATCATATTTCTCATTATTACAGACCAAGTACTACATTAATTTACATGCTTACATGTTCCACTTACCTTTTTTTTCTTCTTTTCCAGTTTTTGTTTTATTTGTTTTTTTTTTTTTTTCTCTCTCTCTCCTTCTCTCTTTGTGCACTACAGGGATAGAGCTGGTTTGAATAGGTGGCAGCATGGATTTTGTAGGTGATACTCATGACCAGGTGATGGCCTGGGCACCTATTGGGGTTCCCCACTTGCTAATTGCATGCAGAGCAACTGTGTAATTCTTCCAACAGCCAGTGTCATGGCAACACACTCCTATAAATGCGTACTCCTTTCCCTTACTTGTGAGGAAAACATCCTGAAGTTGTGTGAGCTACTACCTCTTACTACAAGATTGGTGGAGACAAGCCAACTAAATGGTGGAGAAGGTTGAAGACTTAGGGGCATAAAGTGAATATTGCTGTTATATGTTTGGAATACTGATAGTTTTACCATGGTTTGTCTGCACATACTACTTCTGGATGGGTTTCAGTCTGGCAAAGTTCTGTCTCTGCATAGCTCTCAACTGTAGGGCCATCCACATAATGGCCACAGGTTAGCCTGTTATGTTTGGACTGTTCCCCAGACAGGTGTTGTCCTTGGCAAATCAGTAGCACACTCTGGTGATTGCATTATGTAAATAGTAACATCCATTTGTTTTTCTGACTTTATATCCCTCAGAAAATATATATTACAACAAACCCTGTAACACCAGCAACTTTGTCAGTGTATAACACCAGTATTTCAAGTATGGCCATGTATTTAGGCCTCTGTCCACCAATTGTCAGACATTGTCCAGATGTCATACAGTAGTAGGTTGATAGGTATACTGGTCTATCATTATTTAGTGCTGTCATTCCTGCTGGGAAACATGTTGATGTCTGTACATTCAAGAGGTTGGCATATAGAGAATGCTCTGAGATGCCTTTGTAACATTTTATGTGGGGGACAGTAACACATGTTTTAAAACTAGGCTGTTAAAACGTGAGACATATTACTGATACGAAAGATGACAGTTATATTGCCATACATTTGAATAAATCTCACCATGGGAATAATAGTGGGTTCCAAGGTACTGTTTTTGAAAAAGTCTGTTCCTCAGTTTGATGAAACATTCACAATTGTTATGTACAGATTCAGTGTATTAATATTAACTGTGATACTTTACCCCGTAGGGGGTTAAATGAAGAGTGTAATTGGAGGCTGTGTATTTAATTATGTAATTAGGTGTTAATTGCTTCTTGTGATTAAGGCATGTATTTCTGGTAATGTTTTACTATTTGAAGGCTTTGGCCAAGACATCAAAGTATAATAAACATGTGTGAATTACTGGCTGGTTGTATTTCTCTTTGCTATGTTCAGACATTTTATTTGTTTTGTTAAGAGGTTGTTGTATGTCTGGCCATTGTGTATGGCCTGTCATGATTTTGCAGCAGTGCACTGTTCACTTATTTATTTGGACTGTGGGGGGGGGGGGGCAGATGTGAGTGTCATTGCTGCTTTGTATTCAACTGTGCATTCTGTACCAGTTAAGGGTGGTCTATCAGCAGCATATGTTTGTATGGGCATTTTGGGACATGTATGCATATATATATATATATATATATATATATATATATATATATATATATATATGCATATGTGTGTGTGTGTGTGTGTGTGTGTGTGTGTGTATATATATATATATATATATATATATATATATATATATATATATACATACATGCATACACACACACACATATATATATATATATATATATATATATATATATATATATATATATATATACATACACACACACCTCAGTATTTATTGGTAATATGTCTATATATTGTTGCACACATATATGGATCTCCCTAGATATCTCTCTCTTTCTCTCTATGTATGTTTCTATTCAGATATATATGTTTATAGATACCAATCCTTCCTAATTGCACAGTGCCTCTTCCCTATTGTAAACTGGCTGTAAAGAAGGCTATGTTTGGGAAAACTTCCTAAAACTGTACAGCTGAGGGGACTTGCTGGTAAATTGCTTTGATTATGGTGTGCAGCGTCCTGTGTTCAAGACATGTAAGGGCTGTTTATTTTGTTGCTAGGCAAAACAAGGACTGTTGAATACAGAGTGATTAAGGCAGTTTTGAGCATTTTTAACCATGTTTGCATGGGTTTGCACAATGGTAAGTGGTGCTAACACACGGTTAAATGAATAGGGGCTTACACTATGTAGGCTTTGCTTACCAGTGGGAAAATCTGCTTAGCATTTACATTTAAGCAATGCTGAAACCTGCTAAACAGAGCTCAGCCCTTGTAACCAGTGATCACATTACTGAGCACTAAGATGTGCCACATAGAAGGACTTTGTGACCACAGTGGCAATGTGATGGTCAAGAGACATTGCTGTCTTCCTGTGTACCCAGATCTCTTATAACACCTTATTTGTTCTGGGGACTACCATCAGTGTGGTAAATCATGGGAACAGGTTTTTCTGCTAAGGGGTTGACAGCACATTTTCTGACATTGAGCTTAAAGCTATGGCTCTGACACCAGTTATTGGTTTCAGTGAGGCCTTTCAGTAGGATACCAACATCACTTTGGTAGTTAATAATAGCTCCCAACTTGCAATTGTCTGCAAACTTTGTCAGCCAGAGCCTCTTCATGTTGGCATGGACTTCAAAGAAGTGGATACCAAACATGAGAGGACCCACGACAGAACCCTGTGGGACTCCACTTATGACTGCTCAGCAATCTGACTTGGAGTCAGCTATTTCCACACTGTGAGTCCCCTCTGTGACCCAGGTTGCAGCCCACCTAGTGATGTAGAGGTTGATGCCTAGCTTAATGAGTTTTTGCATGATTCCTGATTGGAGAATGTTATCAAAGGCTTTGGCCAGATCAAGGAAGGCTGTATGTGCACCTTGCCTTCATCCACAGCTCAGGTAACCGATGGCAAGAAGTTTACCAGGTTGATTGAGCAGGTATAACCTACCCTTCACAAAAGTAAGCTGTGTGGGATCCTGAGTCTGCAGATTTCCATATCCCTATTTATTAGGTGCATGATGATGCATTCCATAGCTTTGCATAACAGACTTGTCAGGCAGTTGGGGCGGTATTTCCCAGGGTCTGTAGTTGCACCTCATTTGTGGAGAGGGGTGACTGTAGCAGTGCCAGTTCAGTAGGGACAAAGCCTGAGGTGAGGCTGTGCTTGAACAGGGCAAACAGATGAGGTGCCAGGTCACTCTGTAGTTCATGTAGGACACATCCAGGGATATTGTCAGGCCCCTAAAAGCTGTATTCTTGGCCATGGACAGTGGTGTTTTAACCTGTGCAGCAGTAATACTGGGTGCCTGGCAGTGTACTGGTATTGTAATTGGTCCTTTGAGGGGGGAGAGAGAGAGATAAAGTTTGTACTCACTATGTCAGCCAGTATGTTGGCAATATTTGTTGGGTCAGTCTAGGAGGTACCATTGTCTCGTAGCTCAGAACAAATCTTGGTATTGCCATGGAGATTCTTTACATAATTGTTTGAGGCCTTGTAGTTGTCTTTACTATGTGCTCCAATTCTGTTTTCACAGCTAACTTTGTAGTATTTGAGGAGGGATCTCAACTTTTAATTGAGGCTGATAAGGGTTTTTTTTCCAGTCTTGGGACTTCACCTTATTCCATATCGGTTCCCTCCTTCTGTTGCACAATTTCTTTATGGCTGGGGACCACCATATTGGCTTCCTTTTATCAGAGGTGAGGGTCCTGGTTCTATTGGATATCCATGCATTTGTGTACATGTTCATAGTGCATTGTCATTTGATTCAGCAGTCATGCAACTAGTCTCCATTTGCATGGCTGCCATGAGGTTAGCAACCTCTGTTGTTATGAGGCCATAGTTAGCTTTGGACAGGCGTTTCATGGTGGTTACCTGTGGATGGAGTGGGGGACAGATGTGGATTTCCAAAGGTGATTAATTTGTGTTAAGAAATAACAAGGGAAGAGTTGGCTGTTGGTGTACAGCAACAGTTGCTCATGTTAGCAAGGACCATGTCGATGTGATGGGCATGTGGATCGGTACATTAGTAGCTTTTCCAGGTAATGGTGGGGTAGTTGATGTCAACAAGTATGAAAATGTTAGGTTGGACACAAATATTCTTCAGAGTGTTTAGGGACATGGAGTGTGAATCTTGGGACATATTTGGGGACATATAGCAAGCTACACCCTGAACCACAGTCTTACCCAATGTTAGCTACACTTGCAGGACCTGTAATTCATAATGTTGTTCTACCACTCTGGAGGTGTGTGAATCCTTAATGAATATGGAAACACCACCAACTTTGGCTCTTCAATACAAGTTCTGCAGCCAACAGTTGTGAAATTACTTATAGGCTGGTAGAGCAGGGGTGCTTCCTGCTGCCTTCAACCAGGTCTCTCTTACAGCACAGATGCCATTGTTCCCCATTTTAAGGACTACTTCCAGTGAGTGCATTTTCAGATTTAGACTTCTAGTGTGCAGCAGCATGTCCCTCAGATTGCATGTGTTTGTAGCTATCATATATTTCCGTATATTTATGTGTGTGTGTATAATATATATAAATATATATATATGTGTATGTATATATTTATGTGTGTGTGTATTCACCTTTCTATATATATGTGTGTATGCATATATGTAAATATAAATGTGGATGTATATCTCTCTATATATGTATGTATTATGTATAGATTTGTCCACATATATGCATCTCCATAATATATACATGTATATATAGAGAAACGTTCTGATTCTACAGACTCCTTTCCCTACTGTTGAATGACTGTACTAACTGATATTTGGAAAATGTCATCACTAATTTATAGGGCTCAGATGGTGCATTGGTACATTGCTTTTAATTGTAGTTTACAGGGCCCTAGGTTCAAAACGTAGCAGGCCGTATTATTTTGTTGCAAGGCAGAACAGTTCTACAGGTGAAGAAGGGATAAAGGCAATAATTAAAAGAGGTCCCTAGTTTGAGCCCCTTCACCCCCATTTAGATAGCCTTTGGAAAGATTTGTTGCCATAAAAGGTTCAGAGTGTGGATCTGATGTCCGACTGCACTACATACACATATATATATATATATATATATATATATATATATATATATATAAACATATATATATATATATATATATATATATATATATCTATATATGGATCTAGGAATATTGAATGAAAGTTCAGTAGTCCGAAAACACAATCACCGAACATACTTTAACAAAAGAGCTTTCACCAAAAAAGAGCTTTCTTTAAAGCGCATTATAAAAAAAACAAAAAAAACAATAAATCTAGTTTTATGCAGGGGGGCAAGCCCCCTGCACCCCCATGTGGGGGACTGTGCCCCCCACACCCCCCTACTTTAATATTCTCAAACCAAGGTTGCACTACAGTGAAGAAAAGGGAATATTCCCTTATCTGCACTGTAGTATGATCTCCGCAACAGTAATTCCCTTACAACTCTCTCTAGCTGCAGGCATACTTCCGTGAAAGTGCTTTTTCGGTAAAAAGCACTTTCACGGAAGTATGCCCAGCTACTTGTGCTTCGGTGAAAAGTTCCTTCGGGGATCAGTACCGATCCCATTTATATATATATATATATATATATATATATATATATATATATATATATATACATGCATACATACATATATATGTATACACATACATATGGATCTACTTCATAATGCCAAAATTTCAGAATGGCGACAACCATATGGCCGACACCGTATAACCAACATCTGAAATAAAGGAAAATAAAATTTCCTTTCGTCGGCTAGCGGGGGGGGGGGGGGCTACGCCACCCTGCACCCCCACCCCACCCGTAACTTTAATATACCATCTCCGAGATTGCACTACAGTGCAGGAATGGAAATCTTTCCATTCCGTACTGTAGTATGATGCCGGTTCCACATTGTCGGCATTCCGAATGTCGATCATATGGTGTTGGCCATATGGTTGTCGGCATTCTGGAGTGTCGGCAATGTCAGGTAGACCCATATATATATATATATATATATATATATATATATATATATATATATATATATATATATATATATACACACTCATATATATGTATATATTTATATATGCTGATACTGATTAAATTTGTTTTACTTGCATACTGAGATATTTATATATATGTATATATATATATATATATATATATATATATATATATATATATATATATATATATATATATATATATATATATATATATATATATATATATATAAATACGGGTCTACCTGAGATGGTCGACAAGCCATTTGATCGACTTTCATTTGGTCGACAGGCAGATTTGTCCCCCTCCCCAATGTTGTGCGACCCTGGAGTTGATACATAGAGTTGGGGGGGGCACAGCCCCCCACATTGGGGGGTGTGGGGGGTGAAGCCCCCCACATAAAACTGCTTGTCGACCAAATGAAAGTCGATCATATGGCCTGTCGACCATGTGATAGGGATCCATATATACACACCGTATTTCTCCATAAATAAGACCTAACCATAGAAAAAGGCCTAGCATCGTTTTCCAGGGTGGTCATGATATAAGCCCTACCCCAAAAATAAGCCCCAGTTAAGATCATCAACAACACACAACGGACATGTTGAATTATAAAATAATATTATTGACACCTGTTGACTGAGGTTATCGTTCTCTGCTCACCATTTTTGGACCATTCGGACACCCAACTTCTTCTCTTTGCAGAAAGTCGTAAGATTTTTTCCCTGGGAGTCCTCCACGATTCTTACTGTAACTCTAATCCTCACTCACACTTGATGGTTAAGGTCTTGGCCCATTAACACTGGCCAGTGTGCTTTGATTGGTCAAAATACAACAACGCACGTAAAACTGTGCACTTTATAACAAATGGCTGTGGTTGTGACTTCTTAACCGTTGCCATTTTGTGTTGCCACTCCTGTCTCGTAAGTCTTCAATTAACCCTCCCAGACAAGATGAATGCAAAAAGAAAGAGCTATTTCATCAAGTACAAGAAAGGAATTGTTGAGGACTCCTGGGGAAAGAATCTGATGGCTTTCTGCAAAGAGAAGAAATTGGATCTCCGAATGGTTCGAAAATGGCGTGCAGTGTACGATATCCTCAGTCAACAGGCCGATGAGGGAAATGCTAAGAAGTCAGGTGTGGGTCAGGTCGGCAACCATTATTTCCGGAGCTGGAAGACATCATCTGTGAATGGATTGCTAACAGGAGAGCAAAGGCTTTGGTTGTGCTCAGGGCTGATATTCAAGCATTTGCCCTTGCAATGGCATCACAGTTAGAAATATCCCCAGAAGATTTCGAAGCATCACAACATTGGCTGGATGGCTTCCTTCAGCGCTACAAACGGTCTCTAAGGAGATCAACAACACTGTTCAAGCTGGAAGATACTGAAGTTATTAAATGTGCACTTGCATTCAAGTCCTTTGTTGATGGCATCGACTTTTCTAAATACCAACTCTCCAACATGATTGCTATGGATGAAACTGTAGTGTTTATGGGCCAAGGATCTCAAACAACAATTGATCAGAGGAGCACCTCGTCAATCTACATTCCCTCCACTGGTTACGAAAGTGCATATGGTATCTGTATTTTGGCAATTCATCTAGATGGAAAGAAAACCCCACCTCTAATAATTTGTCAGGGCAAGAAAGATAAGATTGAACGTGTTTCAGGCATTTACATTCTTGAAACCAAAAAAGCCTGGTGCTCACAAGTAGTTATAAGGAAGTGGGTCGATGTAATGCTGCCACTTGTTTTGTGAGGTGGTGAAAGAGGTCTGCTACTGAGCTAAAGAGATGAAGAAATTCCTTGCATGGAGAATAATAGATCAAATAATGATTCCCACAGGAATGACTTCCTATCTCCAGACTCTTGATATTGCAATAAACAAGCCATTCAAGGACCATTTACGCATGGAACTCAATGACTACATTAAAAATAGAATGGAGAGAAATCAGCATGGAAACTTTGTGAAGCCTAACCTACAAGAGGTTGTGACTTGGGTGAAAAATTCATGGGATAAAATCACTGACAGCTGTGTTGCTAATGCACTACGAGCAGGCTACTTGGACAAGCAGTGCTCATTTAAGGAGAGCTCTATTGCTAGGCATGACAGATTGGGGCCAGTGGTTCTACAGGAAATAGAGTCAACAAGAAATTCAGGCCAGAATTCGGGGCTTGGGGACTGATGACAATGTTCCAGAAGAAGATGACATGTCTGTATTTGAATAACTTTTCTGTTATTGGGGCAACAGAATGGATTGCTTTTGCTTTCAGCTGCCAGCAAGCTCTTGTCAGTTTTTTGACTTTATTGTATTAAGGTAATATTTCATTATCAAGGGATAATTACAAAGTAAGGCCACTAGTTCCTAGACTTCATTTTTATGACTTTCCATCATTCTTCTCTTATGGTTTGGGTAAGAAAGCATCACCACTCAAAAAGTGGCATTTATTCACCTGTTTTATTCCCCTCCTCCAATACACATGTATTGAGATGTTTCTGCACTTTCTGTTAAGTATGAAATATTGCACTGTGAAAGCCAAGGTGTAGATATTCTGAAGTTGAAATGTTTGTTGCACTGTTTATGTAGAATTCTCACACAACTGTTACGCGTTACCTAGAACTGTTGCCCAATAACAGAAAAGTGCCAAATAAATGTCAATTTGTGTACATGAATAAATGAATTAATGTAGATTGTTGTACAGGGGGGGATAAATAAGGCATCCCCTTATAATAAGCCCTAATGCTTATTTTGGCGGGGGAAAAAGTATAAGACCCGGTCTTATTTTCGGGGAAATACGGTGTGTGTGCATATATATGTATGCATCTCCACACACACATATACATTTGTATTTATATGTACAACACATGACTTTGTTGTGTCTTTCGGCTTTTCCGGTTAGAGGTCACCACAGCGGAACTCCGGTCCACTAATGATTGGCAGTAGATTTTTACATGCCAAATTGCCGGCCCAGACGCACATCCTTCAACGAAGGTATGCCCATTCACGCATGTCTCCACACAGAAGATGCTGTAGCTGAGAATCGAACGGGACAATGTCTTACTGTGAGGCGACAACGCTACCGCAGCACCGCCACCACAGCATGTACAACACATTCAAACATATCATGCGGCAGAGTCATTCAACAGTAGGGAAAAGGTTTGCTAACATTATGTACAACACATGACTAATGTTAGCAAACCTTTTCCCTACTATTGAATGACTCTGCCGCATGATATGTTTGAAAAAAACATAAGCTGCATTGACAGCTTAGATGGCTTAGTAGTAAATATCTGTGGTTATAGTGTGCAGGGTTCTAGGTTCAATACTTGCAAAGGCTGCTTATTTTGTTGCCGGGCAGAACAAGGGCTGTAGGATACAGAGTGATTAAGGCTCTTTTAAGCAGTTCTAAACAGGTTTGCACAGGTTTGCGTGGTGGTAAGCAATGCTATCTTCCGGTTAACTATGCTGACAGCCAGTTAGCGTTAAAAGTGCTTAATCTGTGTAGGCATTGCTTAGCACTGTGCGAACAGGCTTACTAACACTTACTACTGCTTACTCCTGCTTTCCTCCAGTGCTAATTTATTTAAAAAAAAGAAAAAATGGGTGATAGGAAAGTGGTGAAAAAGGGGCACGAAGAGGGGAAAAACAATATGAAAGATAGCTAGGGATGTGCAAGATGGGTGTAGGGAAGGTCCATAGCTGTCCATTTCTTCTACAGCAAAAGCTGTGCATTTATACTGAATTTGGAGGTACATTTGGACACTCAAACAACTGAGAGAGGGGTGAGGACAACAATAATGTGTTGTGAAGCCAATTAGACCAGATTACAAGTGTCCAGTGGACACGTGTGCAAAATGCACAGCTATGTATAGAGCGACATTGTTTTTGGGAACAGATTGCCTTTTTTATAAGGTGAGAGTGGGCTATTGGGGAAGGATAGTAGGTATATTTGGGGAGGTAGGTTGGGTAGGAAGACAGACAAGACAGACAAAACAATATACAGGGGCAGTATATGACACATGTAGGGGTAGACACCTTTTACAGGGAGGGGTGTTTGGTGATCGGAAGCCCACAAGCCCCCAAATGGATACAGTGTGACTGAGGTCCCCACCCATGGGCAGTCACCACTGCACCTTCATGGCCCCGAAGGTGGCTATGCTGGGGGCTGAGCAGAAGGGGCAGGCTGACCTTCTAATTGTGCCATGTGGCTCTTAAGCTTGTAAAGCAGGTCTCCCAATTTCTTTGCAGAGCTCGCTGCTCACCAGACCCCAGACCTGGCTTCGGGTTACAGGATCCTGTCATCACCCATGCCTGGGGGGGGTGAGCCCCATCCCCTGAGGCGGTTCCACCTGAAGGTGGTAAAGGACCAGTGGATGAGGAGGTCCCTTGGTGGGTCCCAGAAATGCTGGGGCCCGGTGCCTCAGCCAGATGAGGTGGGACAGGTGGATTCACTGGGATTGGCCTTCCCAGATGTGCTATGTTGTTGCAGTCTTAGAACATATGTTGGTTAGTAGTGGTAAACGCATTCCAGGATTAGTTATAACAACATGCATGAGTATTCCCATTTACCCAAAACAACAGATTTGGAACATTTGCATAGCAAACAGAACACATGCATATATGGAACCACAGTGGGTATTACACCGGCATGTAGGTTACATTGATAGCCATAGGCAACCAATGGTTGTATTTGAACAGGGAACATTAACTGGAATGTATGTCAACATTTGTAGAACAAAAGGACACATGTCCCAACAGTAGGTTTGGTGGAAAACATACCCATTCATTTATGTGCTTAGATTACTGGTGAAGATAAGTTGGGGGAGAGAGAGAGAGATTTCAATTAACAAATGAAAATTCTTGCAGTGGTCACAGCTTTAATGATCATTGCTCTAATCATTACTCTACAGGTATTATTACAACAACCTATGGCCTTGGGTTGGGCAGTGGTATGTTTGTACACAGTGTACAATTACAGCCTTCGTATAGCTACTTTATACCTTCTCTTACCTGAAAGACCTGTGGAGGGAAATTTTGTTAATACTACCTGACTGTTTCTACCCATATTCATATAGTCAGGGTTACATATGTGCACTCATACTGTGTGTGTGTGTGTGTGTGTGTGTGTGTGTGTCCCACTGACATACTCTGACTTGATTTCTATTGGTCACCCTGGTTGTTGGTAGCAGAGACCGGTGGCTGTGACAGCATGACAGTTTTGACCATTTCTTGGGGGAGACCATTTGATGTATGTACTTATCCTGCTGTCATTTTCAGCCTTGGGGTTGGACTGTGAGTGCTGGACACAGTATTACTGCAGGCTTCCTATAACTACTTTATACCTTCTCTTACCTGGAAGACCTGTGGAGGGAATTTATGTTGACACTACCTGACTCTTTCTACACATCTTCACAAAATCCTAGTTGAAATTATGCATACAGCTTACTGCCACTCTCGGGATTCGAACCATGGCTGTTTCTGCTAAAAATGCAAGTCTGCATTTCATCAGAGCAAGCTATTGAGAAACGTCTGGCTCATTCTTGAATGTTTTCTATCTAATTCTCTTTTGGTTGTACAATCTGACCTTGCGATTACAACATTCTTTTATATACATTCCAATACATACCTTTTGACATGGCACAGTGTGGAAAACAGTGGTTAATACAGCATTACTATTCTGATAGCAGGACTTGGTGCATGAAACTTTCAGTTCGTATAATACCAGAGTAAACACAACCACTCTGGGGTTTTCACTTTTATTGACAAGTAATGACACTTTTGTTGATATATAACCTATATGTCACTATTACTCTCCTAGTGGCTTCTTCAGTCATTAAAAACCATACCCATTTTTAAATACTGCAGGTTGACATTCTACTACTTTTTATTTATTTGCTCTACATAATACCAGCTAGATTGTTACTCACCAGCCTCACGATGCAGCCTTAACAGCCTGCTGGCGTGGGCTTCCAAGTTCACAGCCCTCACATATCCAGCTGTACTGCAGGAGATAAGAGAAAACATTTATGCATGCCTTTCCATCACATACACAGGCTGGACTTTGGAGAACACTGATTTTGACTAATACTTAAAAACGGCTGGGGCATTCCCCACCCAGGCATCTTGTACCCACTGGTCCACTTGAAATACTCTACCAGGTTCTTATCTACTCTCATTGTATATTTTGTATACTTATATTTTCAACCAAAAGGGGGGAATATCCTCTCATTGTATACTAACGGCTGTAAAGTCTACAATCTGTATGCTACTTCTTTGTATTGTCTCTTTTGTAATATTTTCTTCTGTCTGTAAACTTATTGAGTTTTTCTCCCCAGGACTCAACTGAAAACGGACGCTTCTTGTCCAGTCGGACTATCCTGGGAAATAAATGTTAAATAAATAAAAATAAAATACAAAAGGTCCCTCTTCCTCCATTTCAAGTCGGCAAAGTTGTGCCGGACTTGGTTACCAGTCTGGGGGATGCCACTGGCAGTGGTGAGATCTCTCACAAGATGGTCCCAGGCCTCCACTTTGTATTGGTAGCCCTGGCGCTGGTCTTTAATGAGGAGTCCAACCATGACCCTGGACTCCCGTATGCCCCAGCGCTGCACCCAGACGCGCACACCTTCACCTATACCAGCCATAGTGCCTACAGTTGGGAGCTACAACTGGTTATGAGCTGTATTCCCACCTGTGTGGTTTAAATAGGGATAATTTTCCAACCTTTACCATGATTGAACAGTTTTGAAATGGCTGAGCTAAGCTAAGCACCAGGCAAACCTGCTTAGCAAAGATAACCATTGCTTAAAGGGGTTGATGCTAAGCCCTGCTTACCTGTGTGCAACTCTGCTTAGCTGTGGTAAATTTTGCTTAAACTTAAAATTTCACTGATACCTCACATTTGGGGCTGCTACACTACCCTGCTTAACATCTACATAATAATATTCACTACCTATTTAAGAAAAATACATTTTAGCTGTGTTTTACATATGAATATGCATAGACCCTTGTGGGGCTCAAACCATGACTGACAGAATGCTAGGTGAATACTCTAACCACTAACACTATCCCAGCTTATCTGTTGGTATTGTGTATATTTTTATTTTACTTCTTTTGATGTTTAAACTCTGCTATGCATAGCTGCATGACAGGCATACCCACTCAGCTATGGTTAAACTTTACTGGTTTAATAAAGAAAAGATTTTGAATATTTAATTGAAATGTGCAGTTTTCTCACTTTAGGAGTATTCCTGCCATAATGGGGGAACAAGGGCACAACACTGGGGATGATTTACGCACTTTAAAAGTGTACAGGATAATGGGTTTTGTGATAGCATGTATTTTGTGTGGTGTATGAGAACTCGGGCATGTCACTGTTGTGTTTATTTTATTTCTTTATTTAATATTTGCTGACCAGGTAAGTCAGACTAGTACGGGAAGCCTATTTTCAGCAGAGGCCCGGGGTGACATGCTCCAGATGCATGTCTGTGGCATGCATTCTGCGGATATACTGTACAATTGTGCAGTATATCTGCAGACAACTGTGTTTTGGCTTTTAAAAGTGCCGTAATGGCACTTTCTGAGTGAAGTGGGCATGTTACATGTGCAGGCACTGCTGCAACACACCCCCTGCACTTGTTCACGGATCATGTCCATGTAAGTGTTACAGCAGTGCACCTTCATGAATATGCAAGTCGCACTGCTGTGCTACATGGATACGATCCATTCCGTGCAAGAATAGTTTATTCTTGCACGGAACTTTACTGAATCCTGGGGTAAATCTAGGTAACAGCACAGATGTCTACATTCTCTAGAGTGAGGAGAGTGGGAACCTCCAAACACTTGACCCCACACAGTTCGGCTTCGTCAAGGGCAGATCATGCCTCCTGAACCTGGTGGACTTCTTTGAGACAGTTAATCAAGCTATAGATAAGGGAAAGGAGGTACACACGACTTACCTTGACCTTGCTAAAGAATTTGACACCATTCCCCATTCGGGTATTATTGATAAACTCACCAACCTGGGCATAAACCCTTACGTCACAAGATGGATTGCAAACTGGCTCTCAGACAGATCCCACAAAGTAAGAGTAGCGGGTCCATGTCCGAATCCAGACCAGTAATGAGTGGTGTGCCTCAGGGCTCTGTCCTGGGGCCCCTCTTGTTTGGCATATACTTCTCAGAAGTACAGGCAAGCACTGAAAGGCTGTGGCTTACCAAGTTTGCGGATGACTGCAAACTGGGTGCTATAATAGAGTCTCCGGCTGACATGGATATCCTGCAGAAGGGCCTTAATGAGACTGATGCATGGTGTCAAAGCCATGATCTCAAGCTAAATGCTAAAAAATGCATAGCAATCCTCTTTGGAAAAAACAGAACCCGCGAACTACCACATAGGAAGTAACCCCCTGAAATCTGAAGAATTAATAAAGGATCTAGGGACCCAAGTAGATAGTCAGCTTTCCTTTGATAACCATGTTGCCAAGGTGGTTAGAAAATCCTTCTATGTGACCCATCTGATCACGAAAGGGTTCGCATCAAGATCTAAGGATGTAGTGGTGCCCCTCTACTCTTCCCTCATCAGACCCATTGTTGAGTACAATACACCAATTGGAATGTACCTGGCTAGGCATCTCCAGCAGCTGGAGAGACCACAGAGGTACCTCACTAAGAGGATTACTGGCCTCAACAGTTGCCCTATGCAGCATGACTGGAAAAACTAAGGCTTTTCTCTGTTGCATACCGCCTTCTCAGAGGAGATCTCTGTCTAACATACAGAGCCATGTCCAACCCAGAACTGTTGAACATGCTCCATCTTAGCAAAACAAAATCTACTCGAGCTACACGCTCTAGGAATATAAACCTCATTACAACAATGAATAGAACATGCTGGAGGGATAGATTCCCTTCGCAAAGACTTCCCTTGCTATGGAACAAGGTCCCGATCTACATAAGACAGAGCCCCTCACTATCACTCTTCAAGAAGAACCTTGACGAGTGGATGGGTAACAGAAAGTTCACACCAGGGATCATACCAACAGCTCTACTAGATAGGGGCCAAGGGTACTAGCTGCTAGATCAAGGGTCTAGGGAACTAACCAAAGGGGCGGTGAATACCGCACAACGTGGCTGGGCTAATATATGCCTTCGGGCAGATAGCCCAGTACCTACCTATGAACCTATGAGAGCTTGCAGAGTGTGGATTTTCTTGTTTAGGCTCCTAGCACTGAACAGTAACACCTTAAGGTTGTTAACCATGTCTTCCTATGCTGATATTGTTTTCACCTGTAGTGACACCAGAAACTGAGCCAGTTATTAAAGTCAATAATTTTCTATACATACTGTGGCATCATGCTTAGTGAAGGTAGAATGCTGCTCACTGCAAGGCACATACCTGTCTATGACACAAATCTAGAGAGATCCATAATGTCTTTTTTCATATACTCAAATGAGGTATGCCTCAGGTCAACATGAGTTATGATAGAATCATATTGGTACCTGTGGTGCAGTGACCTGAGTGCTTGCATGATATTGCAAATCCTAGCTCCATATTGGCAGATAACCATTATCTTCTACCTGATGGGAAGAGTGTCTGTGTGTTGTACTATAGAATCCCCTAAGACAAGAGTACTATATAAAGTGCTTGGTTGCCTTCTAGGCTTTGTTCCTGGATCATTGGGGCTTATATGTAGTGTAGCTGTTACTTTTGGTGTGTGCTTTAGTGAGCACTGAGAGTAGGTGCTGCAGTCTGATGGTCGAGGAGGTCTTTGAGGTTTGGAGTCAGCATAAGAAGGTCTATGTGTATAGTATTTGTGAAGGATGTAGTGTGTGTGTTTTTGACAACCGTGTTTGTAAGCAAGATTTTTGCATCCAAGGAAGTTATGTATGTACATCTCTAGTTTCTTTAAGAATGAAAAGGTTGTCTGAGTGCATGAGACAATTGCTGCATTGCCTCAGGATGCCCATATCTACCAAACTCTCCACAGAGACAAATTGCAAATCCATGTTGTCAGGACCTGTATTAGGGTTTTTTTAATTTTAAATTATGTTTAAACTATGCTAAAAATTGATATGAAGTTAATGAATTTGATGGACTTGAATATTATTTTTTTTATATATGTTTTATACATTCTGTTACTTTTCATTACTTTAGTATTGAGTTTACAAAGAATGATTATTCTATACTGGCACTTTAAGTAAATTGATTAAATATATGTGTTAATTGATAATGAAGTATTTAAGGGCAGGAAATTGTAGGGATATTGATTCTGATGAAATTCCATGTTATATTGGAAATGAAAGCATTTAATCCTGTATTGTTTTGTGTACTACAAACATTAAACAACTTTTACTGCTTCCAACTTGTGTTCCTGGACACTTTCATGAACAAGTTACATTTCTGGATTTATTGATGTCCTTCGTGGTTCACTGTTGCAGTCATCACTGTAGGGTTCTTCCTGCCAGCAGCAGCCCCCAATCGGCCAGAATCCCAAAGTCTGGATCGCGTGCCAGCTGAGGTCGCATTTATCCTGACGTCAATGCGCTGGAAGGTATAAATACCTCAGCTGACGCCATTTCCCCAGTCTTTCTTGCCGCGCGGTGCCCTTTGCAGTTCACTGATGCCGGTCGGCCTGTTCCTGTTTGTTTTTGGATCTAATCCCAGGATTTTCGTTTTTTACAGATAAGTACCCCGTTGGGGAGGTATTTTTCTTGCTCCAGTCAGATGTCAGAAAAAGTTAATAATTGTATTTCTTGTGGGAAGCAAATACCTCATAGGGATTTTCACTCTTACTGTATTACCTGCCTGGGTCCTGACCACGCCGTTGCTAATTGTGTGTTTTGTGCTAGATTTAATCAGCGTACTATTCGGCGTAGATATAACTTTGCCTTTTACTATTTTGGAAAAAGGTTTAATTATAACATCTCTTCAGATTCTTTTCCGGCTTCTGGGGTGTGTAAGAGGCGCAGGGATGCAGACAGGCCTCCGAGGTCCACAGAAAAGGATGTTACTCAGTTATTGCCAGTTGCTGGTTCAATGGTCGTCAGTGAGGTGACTTTGCAGCCCCTGTCATCTGCCTCTTTTGAACCAATTGCCTGTACCAACTCTGGTGTGGAGTTGATGGGGTCTTCAGAATTGCCAGGGACTGGACCTTCGGATACTGCTCCCTCAGTTGGGTCCAGAGCCGGTAGGCAGGTACCGGCTTCTGAGGGAGTTCTCAGGCCTTCACAGCTTCCTGTAAATGTGGATTCAGGTTTACATGCTAAGTCAAAGTCTCAGGCTCCAGCTAAAGTGAAGTGGCTAGCACAGGCACCTTTTGATCAGGGTCCTAGGCCTCAGAGGCAGATGCTTAGGATGGCTGAAGATCTCTTAACTATGATCAGGGGTTCTCATCCCCCTCCTGACAAGAAGCCTAGATTACAGTCCGATTATGATTCTTCAGACCAAATTTCTGTTTCTTCTGCTTCTTCCCTTGAGCAGGATTATGCTTTTCCTCTTTATGAGGATTCTGATGCTGAAGATTCTTTTCCTTCCGCCTCTCCTCCTGGGGATTATTCTTTTGGTGAAACTTTGCATGATATGAGGGTGCATTTTCACTGGGAAGGGCAGGAATTCTCTGAATCCAAGAAAAGGCTTAGGGATTTTCTTCTTCTCCCACAGCATAAGCCTCTGGCTATTCCCCCTGTCTTGGACATTGTTGATGATGTTTTTTCAGAAGCTTCTTTCTCTCCTGAATCTTTTCCCCCTACTCTGGCCAAACCGGATAGGTATTGTAGGATTCCAGATTCTCATAAATTTCTTTTTAAAAATCTTTCGCCTGGTCCGGAAACAATTTCTCAGGATCCTAAGGGTGTTAAAGCGGCCTCTGCTAAAAATCCTATTCCCTTTGATCGAGAGTCCAGGGCTTTGGAGAGATGGGGTAAAAAGGTTTATACTTCTGCTACATTGTCTATTAGGGCTTTGAACTGTCAATTTCATATGCTGAAGTATCAGCAATGCCTTTTGTCTGTATTTCAACAAAAGATGTCAGCTGTGTCTATTGGTGTGGATAATCAGGAGTTACAGGATTTATTGCATGCTATTGAACAAGTGGGTAAACATACCCTGCATTGTGGTTTTGATTCTTTGGAAGCTTCTTGTAGGGCTGCAACAACTGGCACTGTTATTAGAAGACATGCTTGGTTAAGAGATCAAAGCTTGCCTGATCAGATTAAAGCCAAACTTTTGGATGCCCCTTTGCAGCACGATGTCCTGTTTGGGTCCAAAGCTGAAGAGTTATTGAAGAAAATGGAAGACAAAGCCAAATCTATGCAGACGGTTAAGGATTTTCTACAAGTGCAACCTCCTAGATTTAGCAGACACTGGCCAACTAAACCTTGGTCCTTTCCGGGCTTGGACAGGTCTCAGAGAGGCAGATTCAGGCGTTCCAGAGGTAGGAGACAGTCACAGTCCCATTTTAGGAATGGGCAGTGGAGTGCCTCTTCTCCCAAGGGAGGTGAAGATAAGTCTCAACCCTACCGAAAACAGTCTTTATGACTCTCCCTTTCTGGTCCCAGGGGCTCCTCTCCTGGAAGCTCCTTTGGGGGGGAAGGATTTCTCTTTTTTATCAAAATTGGAGCCACGTAACCTGGGACAAATGGGTTCTGGACATAGTCTCAAGAGGTTACAGATTTCATTTTCACACTATGCCAAAACTGAGCGGTTGGCCAGACCTGCCAAATCATCAGTGGGCAGAGGCAGGTTCAGTCCCTCCTGGCTATTAGGGCCATAGAATTGGTACCAAATTTAGAAATAGGGCAAGGTTTTTATTCCAGACTTTTCCTGGTTCCCAGGAAGGAAAATTCGTGGAGACCAATCCTGGACCTCTCTGTACTAAACACCTTCCTAGATATACCAAAATTCAAGATGCTCACTCTGCAGCAGCTGCTGCCTATGTTGGGCAAGAATGCTTGGATGGTGACTTTGGACTTAAAAGACGCTTACCTGCATATTCCTATAAGGCAAGAGTGCAGAAGGTATCTGCATTTCAAAGCGGGCTCGAAACATTACCAGTTCTCTGTGCTGCCCTTTGGCTTATTTACTGAGCCCAGGGTCTTTACGAAGTGCCTGGCACCAGTAGTGGCGTTTTGCAGACAGACGGGGATTCAAATTTACCCTTATCTGGACGACTGTCTTCTTCAAGCGGATGACAAAGACACTCTACTTCAGCATCTAGCTTTTGTGCAGCGTCTTCTTCTGTGCCTCAGTTTCACAGTGAATCTAAAGAAATCAAATCTGGTACCCACACAACAGATTACTTTCCTGGGTGCCCTTCTGAGTACTTCAACCCAGATGGCTTCCTTGACACCAGACAAAAAAGTGCAACTGGCTTCTTTTTTCCGACACCTGGCTTCAATGAAACAGCTCACTGCAAGAAAAATTCTGCAGGCTTTGGGTTACATGGCCTCCTGCATTCTGCTAATACCATATGCAAGGCTGCATATGAGGAAACTGCAGTGGTACTTCAAGAGTGTCTGGTTTCAGCATTACCACAGTTTGGAAACAGTGGTTACGATTTTGCCTTGTCTCCAGCGAGAGTTTCCTTGGTGGGCCGAAGCCTGTCTACAGAACAAGGGGAAGCCTTTTTGTCCTCCGCCGACCGACCAAGTTCTGACAACGGATGCTTCAGAATGCTTCAGATTATGCCTGGGGAGCCCACATGCATGGTAGATGTTTTCAGGGTGTTTGGACGAAGGAACAAACGCACCTGCACATCAATTTGAAGGAGATGCTAGCTGTACAGAATGCCCTGATAGCCTTCAGGGACCTTCTTCTACCAGGACAATTGTTGATAAGGACAGACAACACTACAGTGATGTGGTACATCAACAAGCAGGGGGGCTCTCACTCTTACCCCCTGTGCAGATTAGCCATGAATCTCTGGTACATTGCTCTGACCTGCAGTGTTGACTTACAGGCACAATTCCTGCCAGGGAAAGACAACACTCTGGCAGACTCCTTGAGCAGACGCATTTCAGATCCACACGAATGGATGTTGGATGTTCAGATATTCAGGATGATTATAAAGGCTTGGGGATGTCCGGACATAGATCTCTTTGCATCCCCTCAGAATCATCAGCTTCCAACATTCTGCACAAGAACCTACCACAAACTAGCATGGAAAGTGGATGCCCTCTCATTCAGTTGGAAACACCTCTCAGTATATGCTTTTCCTCCCTTTCCTCTTCTACCTCGGGTACTTCTGAAGATAAAACAGGACAGACCGCACATGATTCTACTGGCTCCCAATTGGCCTCGGCAATTCTGGTATTCCACTCTGATGACCTTGGTTCAAGAGCCTCCCTGGGTTCTGCCTCAAATCCCTCATCTACTGTCTCAACGGGACGGCCGGATACTGCACAGTCATGTCAAGACTCTGCATCTAGCTGCCTGGCGGATTTAGGGTCTGTAAACACCTCTGCCCTTTCCAAACAGGTATTGGATGTAATCCTTGAAGCAAGACGGCCCAGCACTAGAAAATCTTATGCGGGAAAATGGAAAAGATTTTGCTCCTGGAGTCAAGTCCAGGGTGGTGATTCTTCTGTTCCGAACATTCCACTGATTTTACAGTATCTGACAGAGTTATTACATACGGGCCTATCTTTTTCGTCTATTAAGCTTCATGCTTCTGCTATTTCTGCACATTATGATACGGATCCTCCGATTTTTTTCTCATCTATTACTTAAACAATTTCTTGGAGGGGCTAAGAATATTCGGCCCCCTATAAGGGCTCCTGTTCCCACTTGGGATCTTAACTATGTTTTGGAGAAATTAACATTGTCTCCTTTTGAACCTGCAGCTTCCACGGATTTAAAATTTTTGTCTTGGAAAACTGCTTTTCTTTTAGCTATTACCTCTGCTAGAAGAATTTCGGAATTGCAAGAACTCATGGCTGTGGAACCCTTCCTTATTTTTCATCAGGACAGGGTATCTCTACCGACTAATCCCACATTTATGCCCAAGGTGGTTTCAGCAGTGGCCTTGAATCAGTCTATTCATTTGCCTACCTTTTATCCTAATCCTCAAAGTGAGGAAGAAAGTCTTTTGCACTCTCTAGACGTGCACAGACATATTAATTTATACCTGGACAGGACCAAGATATGCTACTTGGAGTTCTGTACATACTTTTTCTAAGCATTACAACCTCCCTCTCTATTCTAAATCCAGGGCAGGTTTTGCTTCTGCGGTTTTGCAAGGTTTTTCCCTCTGTTTCTCCTCCAGCCACCCTTTCTTAGCTTTGGGACTCAACCCTACAGCGATGACTGCAACAGTGAACCACGAAGGACATAGTACATTTGTGTACTCTTACCATAAATGTAGATGTTCGAGTGTGTTCACTGTTGCAGTCCAGGTTACCCTCCCTCCTATCACCTCTTTTGTTTTTTCCTTGAGTATTGTCTGTTATGAGGTATTTTGGCTGCTGAGGTTTTGGGCATGGTTTCCTTTTTAGCCTTTTCTTTCTGGGCACCTGACTTCTGAGGCAAGACAAACTGGGGAAATGGCGTCAGCTGAGGTCTTTATACCTTCCGGCGCATTGACGTCAGGATAAATGCGACCTCAGCTGGCGCCCGATCCAGACTTTGGGATTCTGGCTGATCAGGGGCTGCTGCTGGCAGGAAGAACACTACAGTGATGACTGCAACAGTGAACACACTCGAACATCTACATTTATGGTAAGAGTACACAACTGTACTTTGTGGATTTGAAGTTGTGGTTTATTGGTTTCTGTCAGTTACCAATAAGACGAGCACAGGGGATTAGACTGGGAGGAGCTTCTAGTGCCGGCTATATAGTAGGGGCAGGCAGCTCTAAAGCATCCAGTTATAAAACCAAAACTGTGATAGGGACAGTGGAAGGGAAAAATACCTAGGCCAGCACAGAAACCAAAAAGCAATGCAGATTATAAAATGTCTTAAATTAATAGCTTTAAGTTCAGATAAAGAGCAAAAAACACACAAAACTGATTTAAATGGTAAGGAAAGTGCAATTATAAATTTACTTAAAATGTATTTCTCTGAAGGCAAAAAATGTAGTCCAAATGCTTTTCTTATCAATTTGTGGCAATTTGAACAGTGAAATGGTGGATTGTCTCTGTGCTGTAAAATACTGGGGGGGGGGGGGGGTCTGTGACACCATTTATTGGCTACAGCAAACTCAGAGAAACACCTAGGCATAGCTTAGAAACTCAAAAGCAATGCAAACTATAACAATGCTTTAAATTAACAGCTTTAATTTCAGATAGAGCAAAAACACACAAAACTAATTTAAATGGGGTACTTACGTATTATCGCAACCAGATTTTCGCGGTTGCGGTAATACGTTTGTTGACCCAAAAACGGATTTTGGGACTAAAAGTAAGACAATGTGATGTTTTGCAAAAAACCACCAAATGAAGATAGAAATACGATTTGTATTACCACAAAAGGAAAAACTCCACTGCACTTCTGAAAATTGATTTAATCCACTCGAAGGTAAAAAAGCACAATAACTTCTTCTCCACAAATGATTTTCTCTAGCGCCTCGGCAGAACTTGCCTTTACAGAATGTGATGTTTTCTTTGGGTACAACGTAGTTTGTCCCAAATTAGTAGTGTAAATTAACTCAGAAATGTGAAACTTGCTTTGCGTACATCAAAATTGGTTGCACTGCTGTCTTACTGCAGAAGTGAATTGAGGACGCATGGGAAATGCTCGTTCGTTTTTACTGTGTGATGGATTACTATGAAATTGGATACTAAACTTTTTCCTGAGAAGAAGAAATCTGGAGCAACACATTTTTTTTTGTAAATAACTAGTTTTATTTGACATACTGTAGGAAATAATTGAAGTTAAAGGTAATAGCAATCTAAACAATCAAACAGAGATGAAGGCTAAAGTTACGAAGAGCATTCTTGTAGTATTTGACAGAAACTGATTTTTTTGTGGGGGATAGCAGTTTTGGTGCAATGTTTTGTGGATGTTTTGCATAGTATTCATGTGGATGTCTTCCAGATGTTTTTGAGCAACATATCTGTAAATATTTTATTGCTGATTAAGGAAGCATACTTGTAGATGGTTCACTTGCTGGGTTACACTTTTTGTATGGAGAGAAATTGTCTGCTATTGCTGTCAAGATTGCATCAAATAAGTCTTTCTTTAGTGCAAGCTGTGTTTCACGCCAGATATATTCAATTAGGTAGGAATCCAAATGGTGTCTTGCAGTGCCTCTCTGTTTTTTGTTTCTCCACTTAACAGATCCCCACATTCTCTCTATGTGTTGTGTATGCACGCCTGTGTTTGGATCTACAAAGTTGTAGCTATGGTTTACTTTTTCATAACTGAAACCAGCTTCTTCTAGTTGTTGAGTTTGATATGCCTGCCATGAATCTGAATAAATAGTAGTGCCCTGTTTAATGTATTATTTGATTTTATTAAATAATGTTGCGGCTGATCTATCAGGAACTTTTACAAGAAAAGTCTTTCTTGTCTCCCTACATATCCCTCCAAATACCACTGTTGAGGGAGAATACGGCCAGCATTACTTTTACATCTAGTAAAAAGAGTCTCGTCTATTTCCACAATACACCCTGGCCCTCCGATTTCTTTCTTGTCCTTTTTCTCAATTTCTAAGACACAGACATCACGTAAGTATTTACTCCAGTCTGTCTTGTCAGCCATGTCCAGTTCTTCCTGACAGAAACTTATAGATGTCATCTGCTTTGCCCAACAATAAATGAAGCGGACAGCAGTCGTAAAATTAAATGTGAGAGTGTTCAATCTCGCCGTTTGTTCTTACACCTGGGGTTCGGAGCCAATCCTCGGCTCCGTGTCGGCCGCTTGGCAAAGCTCTGCATTGAGAAGAAGCTCGAGACCAACCTAACTCCCACAATCCCCCTCTGCCTTTACCTCAGATCTAGTTTGCCGCTGCAACGTTTGCATCATTTTTGATGAGCTCGGACCACCTCAAAGCTAAGATTATTTATTTCTTATATTTTTGGATAAAAAACTTCTCCTTTTCTCTTTAAAGTTGACTGTGTGTGTGTTGAGTAGTGTATCGAGGGTTTCTCGGTTTCGTATATAATATTTATATACTTTCTTAAAGTTAATTCCCTCGGGGCCTACCCCACCCTTTAACTTTATCTTCAGGATTGACTATAGGATTTGACTTACCTTACAGGATTTGACATTTTTTTTACCAGATTTGACAATTTGTACTGGCTATTTCACTTGTACCTGGATTTGACTTTTGTAACATGTCTGAAAAAGCTAAACCAGGCTTCAAACGGTGCCAATGTGGACAGAAAATGTCTGTCACAGATAATCATAGTTCCTGCGTCTACTGTCTTGGCCCTCTCCATCTTCAGGAAGACTGTTCCATCTGCCATTCTTTCAGTGGAAGGGTCATGACAGATAGGCGCAGGAAACTTATGGATAGGGGCCTTTTGAAGCCTGCATTCCAAGAGGCTCTGAATGCATCAGACCAGGCATCTAAATCCTCGAAGGAATCGAAGACGTCGGAGCCCATGTCATCGGCTCCGAGCTCTTCATTTAAAGTTCGATCACCGGTTCCACAGGCTTCGGGGCCGAGTGTTGAACTTTTGTCAGTTACCGAGCCTCGAGTCTTGGAACCGGTGACGGACCTTCCTCCTCCTGTACTTTTGAGGTCGGCTCCGTCTTCGATTCCTTCGACGTGTTCTTCCAGGCCCCTCTCCGACACCGATGTAGAATACGGCCTTGTCCAAACTCATCTCTGTCTCCTCTCAGTTGGTGTCGAGACTCGAAGGCCTTCCCTTATCTCCACCTGTTCCTCCTCCGAGGCCTGTCCAGTCTTCGGAGCCGGGAGAGGCTGATCTGTTGATTGTGGAGCCCTCGGTGCCGGAACCGTCCTTTTCTCGGTCGGCACCGTTCACCTCGACTCCGTCGGATCCAGTACCGGAGTCTCGGAGCCGAAGATCCATCCTTGGGTCCGGGACTGAGAGTCGGACCGATGTTTCGGTTCCGACTCTCCCTCTCGGGGCCTCGGCTCGGATCGACTCGGCTCCGTCCTCGGGGTCGATGCCATCGGTGCCTGTCTCGGGGATTCCTCCGATTTCTTCGGAACCTGGGGATACCTCGACTCGGGACCCGGGGGCCTTCAATCTCATGAGGAAGGTGTTGTCTACTCAGACAACCACTTCAGCAGAAATGGCTTCTCCTTCCCATAAAGGTCCGTTATCCTCCTCTGCACCCACGGCTACATCTAAGCGTCGAGCACCAGTGTCTCAGCCACCCCTAGAGGGTGCCTCCTCTTCCTCGGAGGCTTCATCGGATGCCCCCCCTGAAGAAGTTCCGAGGAAAAGATTGTGTAAGAGGAGACACTTGGATTCCCCACAGGAATCCTTGACATCGGACACTGACTTGGATGAGTCAGAAGGGTCCCCAAAATCACCATCAGAGGATGTCTCCTTTTCTGACATCCTGGAGATCCTAAAACAGAGAGGTGATTGGCAATCCCTACCCCCTTCTGAGGATGAGTCAGTCTTGCTGAAGGCATTCAGTGCTCGCCCTTCCTCCTCCTGGGTCACTCCGCCCTTCGATGAATTGATGGAATTGATTGCTCGGAGGGCATGGGAGACACCTGACACAGTGGAGCCAGTCCCTAGAAAGCCTAATAAATATATTACAGCCCCCCAAGACAAGGCTTATCTAACAAAGGGAGTTCCAGTGGGCTATGGTGGTGGCAGCGCCACGAAAAGGAGATGTCTGAATCTTCCTCATCTGTCCATCCGCCTAACAGAGATTCTAGGACTATGGACAGGTATGGGAAGCGCATTTTTAGTTCAGAGGCTTTTTCCATGCGATCCCTGAACTATTTGACCCATTTCACATGGTTACAGAGGGATCTAATCAAAGAGTTGGGAGATACCCTCCAGGGTACTACAGATGCTGCTGTCTCGGAGAAAGTTACAGCACATCTCAATACCCTTACATCTATTGCAAACTCGTCCATGAGGCTGATCTCATACATAGCCGAAGGGTCGAGTAGGGCAGCAGCTTCAGCGATTGCTCTTCGTAGACAATCCTGGATGCGCTTATGTTCCTTTGTGGAAGCCTTCAAGTCTTCCTTTACTAACGCCCCATTTGATGGTGCCACTCTCTTTGGCCCAAAAGTAAAGGAGACCCTTACCCGGTGTGAGCAAGAGGGAAAGACTCTGTCTGCTGTCGGAGTCCATTTTTCCACCCCATCCAGACCGTACCCCAAAGGGCAACGTGGTGGAAAAATGTGGTTTCGAAAACCCCAAGGCTCTTTCCCAGGCACACAGGGTGATGCCCCCTCTAGAGGCAGAGGAGGGGGCAGAGGTGGAAGACATCGCCCTGGTGGCAGAGGGGGTCCGCAAAACCAAGGTGACAGGGATACACTCCCCGGAAAACCTTTCCAGCACTCCTGAAAGGAGGCCCGACTGTCCTGCTCTGGAGGCAGTCGGGGGTCACTTAGCTTTATACCCTCAGGCCTGGCAAAGTCTTACATCAGACAATTGGGTAAAAAGCATTGTTACCAGAGGATACAGAATTCCCTTCCTATTGCCCCCAATTCTGCAGAAGAGACTCCCAGATGTTCCGCCCCATCTGCGAGGCCCTGCAGCTATAGAAATTTCAAAGCTGCTAGAAAAAAGAGTCATCCAGCCAGTCCCAGCAGACCAAAGAGGATTCGGAACTTACTCAAGGTTCTTTTTAGTTCCAAAAAAGACAGGGGACTGGAGGCCAATTCTGGACCTAAGCAAACTCAATACTTTCATCAAGAAAGAAAAGTTCCGGATGGTCACGCTTCAGTCGATCCTTCCATTCTTGCAGAAGGACGACTGGATGTGCTCAATAGATCTAAAGGACGCATACTACCACATCAAAATGGCCAGGGCGTCCAGGGATCATTTGTGCTTCCGGCTGGGAGCCAGTCACTTTCAGTTTCGAGCCCTGCTCTTTGGTTTGACCTCAGCCCCCAGGGTTTTCACCAAATGTATGGCAGTGGTAGCGTCTCACTTGAGATGCCTGGGATTCCGGGTGTTTCCGTATCTGGACGACTGGCTCCTTTCTGCCACCACCGAGCGTCGACTGATTCAGGCCAGGGATTACACACTACAACTCTGTGTTCATCTCGGAATTTCCGTAAATTTCGAAAAATCTTTACTACAGCCATCACAGCATATCTTATTCATAGGAGCAGAATTGGATACGCGTTGCTTAATCCTAAGGCTTCCTCCAGAAAGGATAGCCTCACTACAAAACCATATATCTCTTCTCCTATTATCCAAAAAATCCCCAGCAAAACTGGTTCTGAAGGTTTTGGGTCTCATGGCAGCTTCTCTCATTGCGATACCCTTGGGAAGACTGCACATGAGAGTTCTTCAATGGCTACTATTTGCACAATGGTCGTTCCAGCAGTTACCTCTAACGCACGAAATTCACATCACGAACATATGCAAATCGCACCTAGCTTGTTGGCTTCAGACTTGCAATCTTTCCAGCGGAAGACTATTTGTGCTACCTACGCCTACAGCTACGGTGACCACGGACGCTTCCCTGATAGGGTGGGGGGGCATTTTTCAGGGACAGACTGTCCAAGGTGAATGGTCCAATTTGGAGTACAATCTGCACATCAATGTTCTAAAGTTGAGGGCAGTGTTTCTAGCGTTGCAACACTTTTCTCCCCTTCTTCCTCTAGGGACCATTGCAGTTCAGACGGACAACATGTCCGTAGTCTGGTACATAAACAAACAAGGGGGAACCAAGTCCTATCAACTATGCAGAGAGGCCATGAGAATCTGGCAATGGGCGGAGTCCACGGGTCGCTTTCTGATAGCAACGCACATCCCGGGGTTATCCAACGTCATAGCGGACAGGTTGAGCAGAGCCATCCTGTTACCTCACGAGTGGTCCCTCAAACAATCAGTTGCGAAGGAAATTTTTCACAAGTGGGGCCAGCCTTCCTGCGATCTGTTTGCGTCTCCAATGAACGCCAAATGCAGGAGCTATTTTGCCCTATTACCCTCCAGGGAAGTCCCCAGGGACGCTCTGGTTCACGTTTGGCCCCCGGGTCTCCTGTACGCTTTTCCTCCTGTTCCCCTGATTGCAAAATTTCTACAGAAAGCCAACAACCTGCAAAGGACAATTATCCTCATTGCCCCATTCTGGCCTCGTCAAATCTGGTTCCCCTTCCTTATGGCACACCGAATTCGGGAACCCTGGATCCTGGACCCGGAGCCGGATCTGCTGACCCACTCGTCAGGGGCTCCCCACCCATCGCTACTCTCCCTCAGACTAGCAGCTTGGCTGCTCCGTTTCCCTTCATAGCCAGGTCTGAATTTCTTTCCCCTGCAGTTCAAAATATCCTGGTAGCTTCTCACAAAGCTTCCACTACCAAGATTTACATTAGTAAATGGAAACGCTTTGTGCACTGGGCAACTACACAACAATTGGACCCCTTAACAGCTCCTCTAAATAAGGTCTTGGAGTTTTTAACCGAACTGTTCCACCAAGGAGCTTCTCCTGCCACTTTGAGAGTGCAATTGGCTGCCATTTCAAATTTTCATGTGGGAGAAAGTGGGGCTCCTATTATGGCTCACAGACTTTGCAAGGCCTTTCTAAAAGGATCTTTCCATATTAGACCACCAGTTAGAAGTCCTACATCACCTTGGAACTTGAACCTTCTTTTATCACAGTTGATGCTACCACCTTTTGAACCAGCCTCTTCCTGTCCTTTGAAATTTTTGTCATGGAAGACCCTCTTTTTGGTGGCTATCACATCGGCCAGACGGGTATCGGAGCTTCAAGCTCTTTCTGTTAAACACCCTTATTTGATCTTTCACCCTGATAGAGTATCTCTTCGCACTAATCCATCCTTTCTTCCCAAAGTTTGCTCAGTTAATAATATTAGTCAGTCCATTGAGCTTCCCACCTTTTTCAAAAACCATTCCAATAAATTGGAATATATGTTACACAAGTTAGATGTTCATAGACAACTCAGATTTTACTTGGATAGAACAAAGGATCACAGGAAAACAGACCAACACTTTATAGCCTTTGCAGACAGCAAGAAGGGTATGGCAGTTACGAAACGAACCCTTTCCAAATGGCTTTCCGATTGTATTATTTTTGTTTATACTGCCTCAGAGCAAATTTTACCTGGCAAGCCCGAAGGGCACTCTACAAGATCAGTATCTACATCCCTGGCTCATGCAGCCCGCCTACCATTAGACACTATTTGTGCGGCTGCCACTTGGTCTAAACCACATACATTCATTACTCATTACAAAGTAGACAAGATTTCTAGGGACAGGGTAACTTTTGGTTCCACTGTGCTCAGGAACGCTCTCCCGTGAGTTCCTCAGGAACATGGAGCTAGGGACGGTACCCAGGTGTAAGAACAAACGGCGAGATTGAACACTCTCACATATAGAAGTTATGTCCTTACCATAATGTTCCATGTGGAGTGTTCATCTCGCCTTTGTTCTTACATTCCCACCCTCCCACCCTCAGGAAGAACGTCCAGTTTAGGTGTCTGGTTTGGTTCTCCTACTTCTGCCTTTTGCAGTTGTTGTGGATATATTTTTCAGCAATGTGTTTCCTTCTTGGATTGAATGTGTTATATTCTTTCTGTTGACTTCTGGTTTGCTTGCAAACTAGATCTGAGGTAAAGGCAGAGGGGGATTGTGGGAGTTAGGTTGGTCTCGAGCTTCTTCTCGATGCAGAGCTTTGCCAAGCGGCCGACAGAGCCGAGGATCGGCTCCGAACCCCAGGTGTAAGAACAAAGGCGAGATGAACACTCCACATGGAACGTTATGGTAAGGACATAACTTCTATTTCTACTTCCTTCAAAGAAGATACTCACTCGAACTCCTACATGTTGGTAACATTTTTCCATATTGCATTTCCAAACAAATCTGCTTCCCATAGTACAATGTTATTGAATGTCCGGAACAGCATTCTTTACTTGTTGATATAATGCCATATTGCTGGAAAAGTGCTACTGACTCCTTTTCTGTCTTGGGTAGATCCCACCAACGCATTGTATTTAGAAAGGTTGTTTTTTGGGGTTAGTTCACTACCACTGAATATCTGCATAGATCGTCTTTACTAATCTGAAGTATAACTTTGACAACATTTACAGGCTCGTGGCTGGGGATATGGAACGTGTATTACACATAGCGGCTGTGTAAAATGTATTTACAGTGACAAGATGTTGGAAAACAGCACAGCTTGAAAGAAGCTCTCATTCCTTTAAATTTACAATGTTTTTGCTACCTAAACAATGTTTTTAGATGAAGTTGACATTGTCAGTGTGATTTTGCATACATTTCCGCATTGGGAAGCAAGCGCTATTATCGCGAAAATCTGGTTGCGATAATATGTAAGTACCTTAAATGGTTAGATAAATATAATTATAAGTCTACTTAAAATGTCCTTCTCTAAATTCAAAAGTTCAGTCCAAATGCTTTTGTTATCAGCTTGCAGCAGTCTCCTAAATAAAGGTTCATAGGTATGTACTAGGCTAGTTGTGCTTGTGGGCCATTTTAAGCCTAGCTAATTTCATTCAAGGGTGAGAATCAAACCTGTATCGTGTATCTCTGAAGTAAACACCTTAGCAAGTAGTCAACCCCCAAATTCTAATAGATCTTCCCTCAGTGTAAGTGACCTACTCCACTGTATTACACAAGAGTAAGGCACTTTCACTGAGAGCAGGTGTACTGGAGTCTGTCCTCTGGTGTAAGCCTGCTTTTAGATAGTGAAGTAACTCATTTGTGCCGAGAACAAATCTTTCAGTCAGGTCAGACTATAAAATGTCTTAAATTAATAGCCTTAAGTTCAGATATGTAAGTTACTTACACTAAGCAATTCTTTTGAATATGGCCCAGATGACAGTTCAACAATATTTTTCTGAATGCTAATTATCACAGTCCTAGTCCTGTTCTATGTACATTTTTCATTAATCATTTAATTCTACTGAGACTTCCTCATTTTTGCTAGTAAGTCTGGATAATTTTATTGCACTAGTCTTTCTAACACTAATCTGCTTTGGGATGAGCACTTTTAAAATGCAAATAACTGTTTGCAATGGACATTTTTCCTCTTAAAATCATGGTTAATTATTTTATATAATTAATATTTTTTAACATATAAACATCAAAAAATGAGGTAGAAAGCAGTAGCTGTGAAAAGCAAATAATCAGTAATTTTCATTGAAGAATTTAAAAAATGAGCCTGATTCATTCTTTCTTGCAATAATAATAAAAGGAGCTCTATTAAATGTTAATAAAATCTGGCGAAGTTTGAACCAATTATGAATTTCTTTTCTCAATTTGCCATGTGTAAGTTGACAAAACTAGGTACAATTGTAGTACCCATAGCTACCCCTGAAATTTGTGGAAAATATTTGTTGTCATGAATAAAATGCATTGTGCAAGATCATTTAAAAAATAATAAAATTGACATTGTTGATAGAAAAATTGTATGTCCTTAGTTAGGGATCATTATAACTGATTGAGCCCCAGCTGCTGAAAGAAAATTCAGTAACTCACTGCCTTAGACTCATCTGGCTATTAGCTTGTGTGAACAGTTGTGCATCCTTCAGCTCAAATCTGAGTTCAGCCAAGCAGCTGCTCCATCATTTGCTAATGTCCCAGGAGATGAAGTGAAACACATGCTCACAGACTAGGTAAGTGAGGAGAAGGAGCAAGGAGGGTGGTGTTTGGTTTAGGGAGTATGACGAGGACCAATGGAAAACTTAAGGGTTAGGGAGGGGGATGGAGATTATAGGTTTAGGGAATAACTGGAAAACTTTAGGGTTAGGAAGGTGGGGCTGGTGATTTTAGGTTTAGGAAGTGGTCGGGATGTTTAGGGAACAATTGTGGATAGGAAGGAGGAAAGAGATTTTTAGGTTTAGGGAGTGATCTAGAATTTAGGTTTATGGGGGGAGAAAATGATTTTAGGTTTAGGGAGTGACTGTGAATGGGATTGAGAAGGGGAAGGGGATTTTTACATTTAGGTTTAGGAAGTGATCCAGAATTTAGTGTTAGGGAAGGAAAGAGATTTCAGTTTTAGGGAGAGATGGGTGAATTTAGTTTTAGGCACTGTGAGGGAGATTTTAAGGTCTATATTGAATGCTCAAACATTCAAAATTCTTAATCTCATATGGCTGACACCATATGATCGGATTTTTGAATGTTGTAATGGAGATTTCTGTATAACATGGAATGGGAAGCTTTCCCTTGTCTGCACTGTAGTGCGATCTCGGAGTTGGTATATTTAAAGAGCAGAGGGTGTGGGTGGCACAGCCCTCCACATGGGGGGTGCAGGGGGGCTTGCCCCCCTGCTTAGAGCATTGAGGTAGGTGTTTTTTGTAATTTTTTTTTTTATTAGATATTCAAACTTTTGCAGGTTTGATCATATGGTGTCGACCATATGGTAGTCGAACTTTCAAATGTTCGAGTATCTAATATAGACCCAGATTTTAAGCTCAGGATCAAGGTTCTGGTAACTAGTCAGTTAACGGGACTTGGAGAGCTTGCAGAAATGAGTGGCAGTGAGGATGGGTGTCTCATGTACATGTAGCAGACCCTCTTAATAAGCAGCTCTTTTTCTGGATATATTCTTTCTTTATTGGGAATCATGGAGTGTTGTGCTTTCACATCTAATATTTCTTACTTGATGTACAGAAACAAATGAATATTTAATGAATAAATAATTAGTGAGCTTTAAAAAAATCACTGAAATCCTTCAAGTTGTCATTCACACCATTGCCAACAATGCCAAGTGATTTAACGTATCAGCTAATAACGAATAAGTGGCTCAGATTTTAGGATAGCTGGCAAAACATTAAGATGGAATAAAGAGTCAGACTGATTTATTTTCATTTTGGGATAGCAAAAAGGTAGGAAAACTGTTAAGGAACATTCTAACAGTCATATAATTGCTGGGAAATCAACACTGAAGTCAATAAATCTAAATGTGCTACATCAGTAACTTTATATGCTGTTCAAATTGTGCAGTTATTAGCTTCCGTATAACATCTAGGTTCACTCAAAAGTTTATTAATTTCCTTACTGTAGCCTGCACTATTGATAAATTTTAGCATTCTACCCTTATTAACCTTCATAAATGTAATACGTCTGTCATTAATATGCCATAATACTTTTCTTTCTTTTGTTCTTTACAAGTTAAACAGAAAATGTATAGTTTGTGGGTCTAGAGAGAGCACCATTACAATTTTTTTTCACAGAGAGATTCAAATACATTTAAGGTGAGATGCAAAATAGGATTGTATGAATTGTGCTTTCTAAAGGAGCTATTTTCATTCAAATGGCTCAAGCTGCCATTCACATCAACACTTCCAATTTCAGATGAGCTCAAATTCTTGGTGAAGTTAGCAATTCTATTACCTATTCTCTATGGCATGGAACAAAGTTTAAATATTTTTGTAGTACAAAATGATCAACTTCAGACAAACAAGAGCTTATTAAATTAAGTACATGTAGGCCAATGACCTCATTCTTTGGCAAAGTCTTCTTTGGTTCATCTGACTAATTAGTGGCAACTGAAAGAAACTCAGGAGCCACCAGTAAATAGAGGATGTAGGGTATTTTCCCATCTAAAGCTCCACTGATTAATAATCCTCCAAAACATTCTCTCTCATTCTTTCTGTAAAACTGAAACAATGACCTCTAACAGGTCCATCTATATGAGGGAGCCAGTCATGCTCCAGGAAGAGTAACATATTTGGGTGACCAAAACCATTACCAAAGTAGGTCAAAATAAACCATTTGTAAAGCAAGGAATATAGCAAAGCCAACAGACTCTCATAGGAGTGGTGATACTACCATAATCAAGATAAACAAAGGTGCTAGCAGAGGTGAATAACGGCATTTTCCTTAAGGTAATTAATTTGAACATATTTTCTTTGTTTGATCTCAGGCATTTAGTACACAAACACATTCTGAATACCCGCCAGACACTTCCTAACTTATCTAACCAGGACTTCCGCAGTTAATTAATTAATGAGGGAACAGAGGATAACCATGCCTTATTCCTCTCCCCACTTTCACTCCCTTGAACTCATGTTGTTTACTGTTTTTCTACGTCCAGTTTCTTTATATAGTGCCCTAAGTACCCTGATAAAATTGCTGCCACATAGCTAAATGAGAGATATTTATGGGACCGTATATTGTTCTAACATGTCATCTTATAGCTATCACTGTTCCCTTTTGTGCCCTTTTTTCTCTTTTAGCATGGGCAATAAATGATGCAAACTGTTCTTACTTATGAGGTAGGAAAGACTTGCAGCCAGTTACTGCTATTTCCCCACATGAGAGATGAATTCTATTAAATTCTTAATTCTTACATCAGGATACATTCACTTATGAGTATCTTCCAACTTTGTTTCCTTCGCTGCATGTCCAGATGATAGATTTTTCACCGCAGTCAATTCCACTGCACCGCAGTCAATTCCACTGCACCCCGCTGTTTCTAAGGCTGCATATGATGTTCATTAGTGTGATAAGGCTACAAATGCCCTACTGTTGATAGTTCTGAATCCTCAAGACACAGGTAGCTAACTGTACTAGGGGTGAGCAATGGGGAGATAAATGGCTTGCATAATGACACCCATTGCAACAGCTAGCCGATTTTCTCAAAAGGCCGGTGCCTGCCTCTGTGTCAACAGCAGATGCTGTGGCCTATTGCAGTGGACCCCTGATCCAAGTCATGCTACTCTGGGATGACACAACAGCTGCTTGTACTCTATCCATTTTCCAGGTATGTGAGTATGCTTGTTTTTCTCCCCATACCCTTTGCACTGCCTAATCCTCCCATTTCAATTTGTTTACCTTTTGCTTGTTTCTGTCCCACCAGTGTTTCCTCATCCCAGGATGTGCACTTCAACCCAATTTGCGTATTATGTTGTTTTTTTTTGTTTGTTTTGCCTTATGTACTATCCTGTCTACCATTCCTACCCCTTGCTTAACATTTTGCTCTTCCACCTGTTCCCTTCTCTGTCTAAAAAAAATGGAGACTTTTCATTGGAAAAACATTTCTCTTCTTTCCCTCTATCCTGCACCCTTCTATGTGTTTCTCATTTGTGTGACACTGTTTATACCACAGGAATGTAGCTAAGTTATGGCTGTTTAGCAGTCAGTTTGGGAGGGGTGATGCTGTCCTGCTTTTGGACATGGTAGTACATGCAGCCTAGCTGGCACAAGTTCTGCTTTAAATTGAGATAAAACAGTCTGAGATAATGTTTTTTGCTCTTTGCTGTACGGTTTTCGCTGAGCACCCAAAGTGGTGGTGCTGCGGTAGCATTGTCGCCTCACAGTAAGACGCTGTCCGGTTCGATTCTCAGCTAGAGCGTCTTCTGCGTGGAGATATGCGTGAATCGGTGTACCTTCGTTGAAGGTTGTGTGTCAGGGCTGGTAACTCGACATGTAAAAGTCAACTACCAATCATTAGTGGAACAGAGTTCCGCTGTGGTGACCCCCTAGCCGGGAAAAGCCGAAAGACACAAACAAGCTGAACGGTTTTCGTTACCACCACAGTTGCACTGCATGGCAAGGTCCATAGCATACTTACTGCCCAGCTCATTTATATACCCTAGAGTGCAGGTAGCTGCCTATAAATGCTGCATGTTTGTTTTTTTGTTTTTATTTTTAATTATTTTCTCCTTTTGTTGCACTGCAGTGCTGTGTAGAATCCGTATACAAAAGTCCAGGCAATCTGTATGAATCCTTGCCAGGATGTATAGAGTCTGTATTCCTTGTAGACATAAGTGATAGCTATACTTTGCACAATAAGTCAAGATCTTGAACTATATATTAATAATTACCACTTATAAGATCCAAAATGTAGGCTAATGAGACAGTAACTCATTCACATAGTTTTGTCCCTATGCACTTTTGAAGTTACATTTTATTTCTACAAGTAATACATTTCTAATCAGTGCTATAATAGAAAACTTTCAAAATATTAGTGATAAAAACATCAGTGCAGACAATCTAATACTTAGTATTCATGTGTTCAACTTTAAAATAATTTCATTTCAGATCATTTAACATGCTCCTTTTCAGTCATAATAAGTACTTCCTAAATACTAAGTGTCCTTGCCATCTCATAATCCATTTAATCATACATCAAATCACTGTACTGTTGCAAAAATGGCTTTTCTCATTCAAGAACATTGAGATGTATAATCCTATTTTAGGTTATTATATGTATTTCATGTCATTCATTGATAAAGGTTTCTATAACCTTCAGGATGGAAGCAACAGCTAATATCGAAGATAAATTATTTTTCAGTTTATCTCAGTGGACTGGATTATTTTTCTTACAGTAGTTTACAGTATGTGTAGAATTATGTAGCCAAATGGCATTGTTTGCATTGTATTTAACAGTAAATTCACAGAATGTGGGATTATTCACAAAGAAGCATAACACAAGTACTCTGCAAGAAATACTGCAGGCAACAGAGCTTGATATGGACTGTTAGGGGCTGGGTATGGATAAGTGCAAATAAAATGTGACATGCTAGGGATAGTGGTATATAATGAATCTTGTCATTTGCAAAAACAGCAAATATTATGCATAGTCATATGACCTAAAGACATTGGCAGGCAGGTGGTATGCTTAATGGTATGGACATTCATATATGAATTAAAGTGTCACATGGCTGCCACAAGGGCACAAATGGGGGATCACAGAATGACTACAGAGCAAAGTGCCAACTGGTTTTATTTTATAAGTAGGGAGGAAAAGAGGAGATAGGACATTAAGAAAAGGGGAATAACAAGCAGAAGAACACAAAGGAGGACAACAGAAATCGATGAGTGGAATTGGTGTGGGGAAAGAACATTTTCTTTTTGGTGGATAACTACTTTGTTTTTATAAGGAGAGTAGAGGGAGAGGTGGAATGGAGATGGGTAGGTAGGGAGAGGGCATAGACAGTAGGGACAGATGAACATAAACTACAAAAAAGACTAAGAGACAAAAGTGGAGTCAATATCGGAGATCTGTGCACTGACAGACTGTGAACAACTGGTGATGGTAATGAATGGGCAACAACCAGTGAATGGGATATGGCACACAAAGAAGTGGAACACAGTTATATGGTAATATCAGAAATACAGCATACATTCCCCACTGCCAGGAAAGTCTGGCCTACCAGACAAGCCTGTTATCTGTAATTTCTTGCTCTAGTGCAAAACATAAAAAGGCAAAACCATTGAATAAGCATAACAGACCCCATGGCATCAGTACTTATGTACAGCTATATGCTTTACGTTTACTGTACAGTGACTAAAGGAAAAATATATTGTGCTGTTGTAACATTTTTCCCATTAGTGGAAAGGTCCAGTTGACATCTCCATAGATTGCTATATGTATGTTATGTCAGTATGCTGCCAGAGGGAGTAATGCCAGTGGGATTACAAGCTGTTGTGACAAGCACATGCCAGGCATCCATTTTGTTCAAGGGACCTTCGTAATCCCCCAGCATGTTCTCCTGGTCCTAGACATGCAGCATATCATGTACTCTGCTACAACACATAGGAGCCATGCCAGAGTCAGATCCTAATGAGGCCATGCCACCTGTCAGGTCAAGTGCAATAGTAAAAATGAGAAATAATGCACAGGTGCATTTCATGACAAACACATGATGTGCATCAATGGCCAGCACAGTAGTATGATGCCCATCTATGATAGCGCAATTCTCGTTGTCAGTACTATGGGAGAGGGAGGTAATAGCATGGACAGGCATCAAAGACATTCACACCCTAACTGACCATCTTCCCTAAGATTGCCCATGACGATCATATGGGTAGCACAATAATAAGTGATCATTAGTATACTGCAGATCTGTAATAGTGCAGTAGGACTCCACAATTGTGCACACAGTATCTGACTTCATTACTCATGCATGAGCTAGCTAGATCAGACCCCATAACACAGAATAAGAGTGATAGTGCTTTGCTTTGTTTTTACTATCAGAGATAATCATGCCAAATCAAATCATGATCGCAACACTATGAGCCTTATTCTAGTATGATAACACTGCCATTTTGCAGGACACTGCATTATAGCAAGAAAAACAGAGAATCCAGCAAAGGTGGATATCAGAGCATACTGCTATATAGTTAATCTGACTATAGGCAGGATATGTGGTGGCAGCATACCACAGCCCGGTATTGCATTCACTGGTCGCATGGGCACGGCCACTACAGACACTGTCACACAATGGTGCAGTGTATGTACTATCCCTATACTTGTTATAGTAGGGATCTAACAGGCCAGTGGAGGGGAAGGCACTGGAAAAGCATAGGGATCAATGTCGGAAAGGCTGCAGTACTGTGAGGTGGGGATGACTTCAGCCAAAGCACAGTAAACACACACATGCTCAGTCACAGTCTTGCAATGTCACTGCCTAAACACAGTTGCATATGCAAGCTGACAGCAAGAAGAGCTACTGTGGATGTTGAGCCTTCAGAAACCCAGGCACTCACTATGTTAGTGGTACACATGCGAAGACCATTACATGTGGCATATGTGAGAACAGCTGCCACACTATGTGGCATTTTCAGAATAGTTACCTGACAACAGTGCAGAAGTCAGTGTTTAGCAAATGGGTGTAAGGGACAATAAGGATACAGATGTTGGCTGACAACCTTCTGGGCTACTTGTGTCAGGGACTGGTGCAGGACATCAATGCAGTGGGTCAAAGCCATAAGCAAGGTGGGGAAAAAGGAGTAAAATCCTTAGGTACAAGCTGTTAGGAGTCATGATCTGCTAATGCAATGGTGCATTAGTACAGTGCTGGCTTTATAAATATATGCCAGTACTGCATTTGTAGTCATTGCCAAAGCACTGAATTGCACAGTGTCTTTGTTGATTTAAGTATAGCAAGCAACTGACTATAGGTTTATAGCAGAAGCATTTTTCAATCATGAACTTTGAGAATCCATTTTTGTGCTCCTGAGGTGCCAGTTTGAGGAACTGCACTGGGCACACTAGATGATCTAGATATGGTTCTGTTGTGGGTGGTCACAACAGTACTCTGACATGGGTAAATCGCAGAGTTACTGACATTTTCTTACATGCCTTTATCAAGACTTAGGAAATAGCCAGGGAAAAGTTGACTATCAGGGAAGACACACAACACACGAGCAGCTGATGGCTACTGAAGATTTCCTGGTATCCATCATTGGTGACAATGAGAGAAGTCTGACAGCCAGTGATGGATTAGATGTGAGAGCTGTGATGGTGACAATAGCTTGTGTATCTCTATGGAATGCCCTATTTAAGAAATGGTTCATGCCATTCTTGCTGGACATTGCATAGCACCTCTGTCTGTTTTTCTAAGACATTCCCCTGTGCATTTATGTCACCCAGAGTCATGAAAGCTACAACACAGACAACTGTTACCACAAGCTATGACTCCATGAATGTCTCAGGGTGATGTATTAGGTGAGCAGTGGAACATGCCAGTCTGACAGGACATTGCCTATCACCTCAGCATAAATTAGACAAATTCATTTGCATTTCCATCACACCATAGACATCTGGCCTGCAAAAGAGACAACTTGCACCACAAATTGTGTAGCCATGGGCTATGCATATTTTTTGCATGTAGTATTTTGGGTACTGTGCAGTGGCAGGAGTCATGCATATGTACTTTTACACTAGTACATTATCTATATGTATTCACAAGTTCCACTAGAAGAAAGTTTGTGACAACAAGTCAGCATATGCCTAACATCATCACGTCTTTAGAAGATGAAAACAATGGAACAATCCACTTGACACAGTCTGGAGACACAGTGACACTGTCAGCAGTGGAGGGCACTATTTCCTGAGTGGCCTGCAAAAGTCCACGAGGAACCCACAGTATCACCTGCATTAACCACTGGTCATCCTCTCGTCATCAGACCCACACCATATACCAAGCCAGTACTGCTACAGATGGCATCAGAACACTCATCCTTCCTGAGGCATATCCACGTGTCACTGTGAAGAGATGTATAGGTGGCCATAGTGGCATGACTTCATAACATTACCTGAGATGAGTCTTACCCTTTGCATCATCAGTGATATACAGATCTGTGATCTAGATAATTAGACCTTGTCAACTCTAATCAATGAGCTGTATGACCTGCGCAAAGATCTTCAATCATTGCAAGAAAGTACAGTTGTGTAAATAAAACTTACCATAACAGTAGATGTTTGAATGATCACTACTTCAGTAGCCTTAGCTATATGGGTTATATCCTCCCGAGGATATAACAGCCTGTCAGCTTCCAAAGCTTCAGGGCATCTTCCAAGTGCCCAAACTGTCAAGCGGCTTGAGCTGAGCTGACTAAAAGACAAGTTTCCTCCCAGCAGAGAGAGGGGAGGTTGAATCCAGAAAGAACAATGCTAGGAACAACAAAAAATAAAGGGGAATAGAGGGAGGGAACGGCTACTGCAGCAATGATCATTCAAATGCCTACTGTTATATTAAGTTTTCCTTACACAACTGTACTACATTATCATATTGATCACTGCTGCAGTAGCCCTAGCTATATGGGTAGATTACCTTAGTTAACTGCATTTTGGGGCAGAAGGAGAAGATTCCAGGATCCCCTGGAGAATGGTCCTAGCAATGCTTGATTTGGATCTAGAGAAGGAATCAAGCTTATAGTGCATTGTAAAAGTGTGTAAAGAGGACCACGAAGCAGCATCTAGAATATTTCTAGAATTCAACTCTTTCCAAAAAGCCATAGTTGAAGCCAAGGCCCTGATAGAGTGGGCCTTGACCCTGTATGGAATTGATTTGTTGTGGTGAGTATAACAAAACTTAATAGCCTAAGACAACCATTTGGAAATGGTCTGTTTTGGCGCAGGTTGTCCCTTCATCTTACCTTCACAAGCAATAAACAATTGATCCAAAGATCTGAAAGATTTATTTCTGTCAAGATAGTACCTGAGATGTCTGTGGGCATCCAAGGTACAGAGTATCTTTTCTCCCTCAGTTTTAGGTTGAGGAAAGAACATAGGGAGATTAATAGTTTGGCTTAACCCCTTAAACTAAACTTGGATACCACTTTAGGCATAAAGGAATGACTGGTTCTGAAAAAAGCCCTGTCCCTATCAAAAATGAGATATGGTTGACTCACCATAAGAGCTTGCAAGTCATATATCCTTCTTGTAGAGGTCAGAGCAGTCAGTAAAACTAATTTCCATGTAAAGAACCTTAAGTCAGCTAGATTGCATGGTTGAAATGGAGCAAATGTTAACTTCCATAACACAAAATGAACATCCCAAGGACGGGCCACATGTTTTCTTGGAAGCCTCTTATGCAAAACCCTTTCAAGAACAGTTTGAAATGAGATCTCATTACAAGAGGAGGATCCATGGGCAGACACGTGGAAATGGCCAATAAATTATCCTTGACAGAGGAATAAGAAAGGTTATGGGATTGTAACTCACACAAATATTGTAGAGCTAGAGAACAACTAACCCTGAATGGGTACTGTTTATGTTGTTGACATCAATTAGAAAACTTTTCCCATTTGCAAATATAAGATTTTCTAGTAAGTTGGCTTTCCTGACTCCATTAGTACCTGCTGGACATCCTCAGTAAACAGTGGCCTAAAAGTAATTAAGACCCTATCATCCAGGCAGTCAGTTGAAGTTGATGGATGTCTGGGGGTATCAAACACCTCTGTTCTTGTGAGAGTAAATTCATACTGTGAGGAAGCTTGTGATAATTGCCCTTGGCCATTTCCAAACAAAGGTAGAACCAAAGTTGCCTGGGCTAGAAGCCAGTCACCCCAATGATCTTGGGGCATTCCTTCTGAACCTTCAGAAGTACCACAGATATTACTGGAAAGGGTTGAAAAGCATAGAGGAATATTCCAGTCCAAGGAAAAGAAAAGGAAAGGAAAGAAAAGGCATCTGTATTCCAGGCTGACTTGCCCAGAGTTCTAAAACAGAAAGTTGCCAGTTCATTGTTCAGACAGAGGCAAACAGGTATCCTTGAGGAATACCCCACAGATGGATAAAATTTTATAAGACCTTCTGATCTAGCTTCCATTTACGGGGGTCTGTCTTCATCCTGGTCAGATTGTTGGCCACACAGTTCAGTTTGTATGGACTGTAAGATGCCTGTAAAGTTATATTGTGATGTGAAGCTATATCCCAAGCTAACATGTCAAGTCTACAAGGGGGTTAGCATCTGATTCCCCTTTGCTTATTGATGTACCACATGACTGTGGTATTGTCTGAAACCACTCAAAGAGGTTCTGTGGATCAAAGATGATTCAGACAGTGCAGTGCCTTGATCAGGTGTTTGTGTCTGTCCTTAGTGTTTCACACCCCCTGCTCTTTTATCCCTCCTGAAACTACTCCCTAACCAAAGTCTGAAGTGCTTCTGGTGACCATCTGCTTTGGACCAAGGAGGGGGAAGTTGAGACCTGGATTTAAGGATATCTGTTGTCGCCACCAAAAGATTTCTCTTCTGACAAACCCTAGCACTGGCATTTCAAAATGTAAAGGGTGTTGATGCTGGGACCAAAGAGATTCCAGATACCACTGTATCTTTCCCATGTGGAGTCTTGCCAGGGGTATCATGAGAATCCTAAATGCCATGAGGCCCAAAATCCTGAGGTATTCCCTTGCAGTGATCAACACCTGAGTGGAAAATCTTAGAAACAGAGCTAGATAAAGATTTATTTTTTTTTCCTATAGATGAACAGCTCTTTGAACTGACATGCCTAGTTGACACTCCAGTAGCACAATCCTATGTGATGGAGTCAGTGAACTTTTGAATGTTTTCTTGAAATCCCTGCTTGTGTAGGAGGTCTCTCACCCAAGTTTTTTGAATCTGGGCACTATCACAAACAGGTTTAGGAAAGAAAGATCCAGGACTGGTCTTCCTAGAGTTTTCTTTCTTTGGCATTAGTAACATCCTTGAATAAAAGCACTCTCATCTGGAAAGGAGGAACTGGTTCTATCACTCCTTGGACTTCATGTGATGAAGGACCAGTGAAATAAAATGCCTGGTCTGGAGGATGAGGAATGAGCCCCCCCACCCACTCCTGAAAAGGAAGAATTTCCTCACACTATCTGTAACCTTGATGGATGATTTCAGAACCATTTATCTGAAACTATCTGTTGCCAAAAAGAAGAGATTCAGACTTTGTAGAGACAAAAAGGGCCATGGTGGGCAGGGTTCATAAGGTCTCTTGAATAGTCATTCAGACTTGTTGCACTGTCCTTGGCTCTGGTAGGTTTGAGACTTCTTTTTTGAACCCTTCAGCATTTCTTCTTAAACATCTGTTTGTCTGTATTTTGTTGAGTCTGTCTATTCTGTGTTTTTTTTTTGACATTGGATGAGGAGATAGAAAATCTTTTGGAAAATTTGGAAAAGGAGGGCTAAAAAGAGATTACCTAGATCAACTTGCTCCTTTCATCACACCTGCAGCAGAGGGGCCAAACACTAACCCCCAGAGTTACGAAGCCCTTTATAGCGTGCAGGATTAGTTTAAGAGCTATTTTTGGCAATATGGCTGACGTGCGATCCAGGAATGAGCTCCGGGGAAGTGCACGTGAGCTCTTAGGCTAATCCTGCATGGACCGAGCTCCTGTATGCAAATGACCCTCATTTGCAGGTGAAAATCATGCAAATGAGGGTAATATGCGATCCAGGAAGCTGGCAGCCATCCGTGCAGAACGAGTGCAGTGCGTAGAAATGTACTCGGTTAGTAACCATGTCCAGTTCTGCAATCTACAAAACAGAGCTATGACAGCTCCAAATAAAGGCTGCATATCATTGAGGAAGCATGCCAATGTCCAAGTAGAAGGCCATTGGCATTGCAAAATGTAAAAAAAAATACATAAACAACCTTTAGTTTTCTTTGCGTCGAGCTCGCCTGGTTAAGCATAGGGCAGCGACGCGCAAACGGGGTCGGGGGAAATTAATAAAATTAACCTAAAATAAGCATTCTAACTAAAATCAGTATTCTGCCATACAAGTCAGTGGCAGTCAGAAGACAACCTGGCCAGTGAGTAATGGTTGCTAAGGGGGGTGGCTCAGTGTTGGACATGTAACTATGCATTAGCAGGCAATCCTATGCAAATGAGGGAAGGGTTAGTGAATCCCAGATTTTCCCACAGTATGAGGCAGGTCCCAGGAGTGTAAGAGTATAAATTGCTGGGTGCAAGACTAGGATATAGGTGACATCACGGGGGGGTGTCAGGCATATACTGTAAGTGGATTGGAGACCTGTGGCTTGGGATTACTCCTAGCTTAGCACAGCTAAGCTAGGGGTGTGTCTAAACCTGACTAGCACTCTTTACAAAGTGTAAGCGGGTGTGCGCACTGTGCACTGGGATGTACAGGAAGAAAAAGGAAGTTAAACTAGGAAAAAACAGCTCTGTGCACATTGGAGCACTCCATTTGTGCGGTGCACACATGGGCGTAAACAGGGAGGCAATGGGAAGGGAAAACAGCAGTAGGAAGGTAATCAAGGAGAACTAGCTGAGCTGACAGGTGAAATGTATCAGAATCAGCTAATCACAAAGGAAGCAGACCAGACCAGCTCAGAACACCACTATAAACCAAGCAAACACCTATTCCCCTGTTTTTTCCACACTCAACACCACCGGTGTATACAAACGGGGAAATTTTAAAACCAAACCTACAAAATGAGAAGGGCTGCAGCAGGCAACATAGAACAACATGTGCAAGAGGCTGAGGGTGGTAAGGATGTCAATGCTGCCGAACAACCCACAGTGAGGAGACAGAGAAGAGTGTACAGACCCAGGGTAACCTACCAGGGGCTACATGAGCTGGAGATGATAGAGTGCTATATGGTGGACAGAGACCTCCTACAGCAAATTGTTGAGCTGTGTTGGCCACACCTGACACACCACACTGGCCAAGGGGAACCCATCCCAGTGGATACCAAGGTATCTATAGGCCTAGGTATACTAGCCACAGGTACTTCCCAGACTACAACTGGGGATAAAATGGGCATCTCGCAGGCATCTGCATCCGGAATATTCCACCAGTTCCTGGATGCCATGTCAGCACATGCCAGTGAGCACGTCTATTTCCTCAACACACGTGAGGTGTTGACCTGCAATATGTGTCTTTTCCACCAAATAGCTAACTACCCTGGGGTAGTGGGTGGTATAGACTGCATGCACTCACGCATCAAAGCACCACCCAGTGAGCAGGGTAGGGCCTACATCAACCACAGGGGCATCCCCTCCATCAACTGCCAGGTTGTATGTGATGCCCAGGGCATTATACTGAATGTGTGTGCTGGCTGCCCTGGAAGCTATGACGATTCACACATATGGTAACTGACGCAGCTGTACCACAGATTTGCCGATGTGGACATCCCCTACGGTCACCTAGTGGGGGATGCTGGGTACCCACTGGAGCCGTGGCTGATGGCAACCATCAGAAATGCACACACACCTGAATAACAACGACATAATGATGTACACGCACTGGCCAGACATATAATAGAGCATGTGTTTGGGATGCTCAGGTCACAGTTCTGGTGTCTTGACACATCCGGTGGAGCCTGCAGTATTCACCAGTTACATATACCCAAATAGTAATGGTATGTGTTATGCTACACAATATGATCCTGCGGAAACAGCTGCAGCAGGAACAGCATGGGGCAGGGCCACACAGCCCCCCACCAATGCCAAGGCCTGTACATATACAGAGTGACTCAGAGGAGGAACAACCTGAGCCTGCTCCAATAGGCAGAAGGTGGCATGCCCAGTATGCCCTGGCTTTGGCAAAGAGGCAATGCATAGCATATGCACTGACACAGTAGGGCCCCAGGGAATGACACCTCTCTCTGACTCACACAGGCAGTAAAAGGGATGCCAAACATGACACTACCTATGCCCAACCATGTATAGGGAATGTACTATGTGTATCCGACATAGGCAGCTCTCCAGCACCATCCTCAAGTCTGGCACATCCTCAAGGTAAGTCAGTCAACCTACCAATTGTCAAATGGAGTAGAATGCATTTTTACCTGTAGCTATGGTATGGATGTGAACATGCAAACTAATTGGGTGGCTGGATGTCAAGGCAGCAGAGAGTAGACACCCATCTTGGCAGCATGAGATCTGCAACACATACTGGAGTCACCATAGTAGCCAGTACTACACAGTGTGACAAAACCCACTGCAGGAAGTGGCCTGAGTGACAGGGGTGTCCATAAGAGCCACACATACCAGTCAGGAAGGTTCACATACCCAGCAACAGTCTCAGCCAGCAGGACAGGTGAAGACAAATACAAACAAATGCTGTACTATGGCCTCCAAATGTGCCCTAAGGTTAACCCCTCCCCCAGGCCTACACAGACAGACCGCAGCAGGCCAGGCAGTCAGATGTAAGTTGTGAAGGCTATGACGTCAGACACTAATATGTAGGTATACAAAACTAGGGTCTGTACTACACTGATAAGCCCTAGCCAGCAGGATAGGTAAGACTACAGACTGAAATGGAGTACCTGACTTACCAGTGCAGTCCTAGCAAATGTGTACAAGTGTCAGGTGCGCCCCCTATCTAACATACACATAGAGTACCAGTCAGGTGTGCCTCCCACTCCTGTGTAGAGCAGTTGAAACAGTCAGGTGTCCCCCCACCGGCTATGCAGAAATGTAGCAACAGTCAATGGCAAATGACCGATGGATACCCTGCAGACACAGCATGCTACCTGTTGGTGTACAACAAAAGGTCAGCACTGCAGTAGAAACTACTTGGACGTGGTCCACACATGCAACACAGATGCCCATGCTGGGCATGCTCACACACTTAGAGGAATGAAGGCAATGTCAGTCAACAACATACTGAGAGGTCATACTGGGCATGCTCACACACTTAAACACATGAAGGCCATGTCTGCAAACACCAGTGGACCTGGACCAGACATATCTGGAAGTTGCAGTTCTCAGTGTGAACACATATCAGTATGCACCACTCCTGCCTTGCAAACACAGTGGATAGGAATGCAGACAAATATGTAAGGACAACACACTATAATAAGCCACAGGCACAAGGGCATAGATGTGTGGAAGAGGGTGACTGTGACAAGGAGCCATGCAGGCCTGTCCCAACTGGCACACAGCCTAAGGGCCCCCAGTACATGAGGTGCAGATGTTACCCACTGCGGACACTAGCCACCAGTACCTGTCAGCATGACAGACTATGTGGTGTACGTGCCAGCTGTGCAACAAGACTGTACAAGGAAGCAGCCATCTAGTAGCTGTATACATGCACCTGTCACATATGATCCCGTGTGTGCCCGCATGTGGCATGTCAACCCCTACATGAATAGGGTATGGCCCATGCACATACTGCTCTTCCCATAGCAGTAGTATGACAAGCCTGCTGAAGTAATCCAATGTGAATTACACCTTTGGGAGAGCTATAGCTCAGTAAAATGCATGGCGCGTCGCATAACTGCGTACTGCTGTAGTGACAGAGTATTTAGGAAGTAGTACTAACCCCGGACCGGTCAGTTGTGTGAGTGTGTATTTGAGTGTGTGCCTGTCTGCCTCTGGCTGTGTAGAGTGAAATGCTTGTTAGGCCACTCACACTCCGTGCAATACATATATTCAACTTTGGCAAAACTGCTGATGTCACTCACCAAGAAGTACACCTCTGGGAACATGATAGCCCTGTAATTGCTGTGGTGTGTCCTGTAACTGCGTACTGCTGTAGTGTGATAAACTAGTTAGGTAGGTGTTCGAACCCCAGCCTTGGCAACTGTGTGTGTCTGAGTGGGTAGAGACCAATGCTTTTTAGGCTACTCACACTCCATACAATGCAAATACACTACTTTGCCAAGGCTGCTGATGTCACTCATCTAGAAGTACACCTCTGAGAAATTGATAGTCCAGTAATTGCCATGGCGTGTCCTGTAACTGAGTACTGCTGTTGTGTGATAAACTAGTTAGTTAGGTGTTCAAACCCCAACCCTGGCAACTGTGTGTGTCTAACTGGGTAGAGAGAAATGCTTTTTAGGCTACTCACACTCTATACAATACAAATGCACTACTTTGCCAAGGCTGCTGATGTCACTCATCTAGAAGTACACCTCTGGGAAATTGATAGCCCAATAATCACCATGGCGCGTCCTGTAACTGCATATTGCTGTAGTGTGATGTACTAGTTAGGTAGGTATTTGAACACCAGCCCTGGCACACTGTGTGTGTGTGTGTGTGTGTGTGTGTGTGTGTGTGTGTGTGTGTGTGTGTGTGTGTGTGTGTGTGTGTGTGTGTGTGTCTGACTGGGTAGAGAGCAATGCCTTTTAGGCTACTCACACTCCATACAATACAAATACACTACTTTGCCAAGGCTGCTGATGTCACTCATCTAGAAGTACACCTCTGGGGAATTGATAGCCCAGTAATCGCCGTAGCATGTTCTGTAACTGCATACTGCTGTAGTGTGATTTAGAATGGTGGTAGTGTTCCATCTCCATCCATGCCAGTTCCGGATGTGATGTGTGTGTGTCTCTGTGTATGGAGCAATGCATTATAGGCTACTCACTCACAGTACATTACAAATGCACTACTTTGGTAGTCCTGCTGATGTCATTAACTGTGAAATACACCTTTGGGAAAAATGAACTTCAGTAATGTCCGTGGCATATAATATAACTGTGTAGTGTAGTAAACCAGCTAGGTAGGGGTTCTACTCTCAGACATGACAGGTGTATGTGTGTGTTTGTAACTTGTATCTGTGTAGAGGTGGGTGTGAGTCTGCGACACCTGTGGGCAATGTAGAGGGGTTTTGCTAATTTCATTTATGGTGGCTCTACTATATATCACAATGTCAACCATACAGGGATAACAGATGTAAATGTCTAAGAGGCTGGGGTGCAAAGCCATGCCCATACATGTGACTTCAAGGCCTGCCAATCACAGCAACCCCACTGTGCCTTCACATGTGACTCACAATGGACATACCATGTGTGACAACATGGCCTGTATGGACAGATGACACTGACATCAGGTAATGCTGTTAGCATGCTAACAATGTGGGTGCAGGGTAAATCTGCTGACCAGTACCACTCCTTGTCACACGTGGGCAAGACTGGCACATCTGATGATAAGTTGTGTTCACAGCATGGGCCAGACACCCCAGGTACAGTTCCACATGTCACTGTACATGCATGTGGGAGGTGTGCACATCCTAGACACCATCCAAGTCATGGACTAGGGAACACATACATGGCAAGTGATGCACAGCATTGGCCTCACACAATAGTCACCCAGGTGCCTGGAAGACGGATGCAATACCCACCTGTGCGGTCAAATGCAGAAGCTACAGGCCTGTGCCACAATGCAGACCATATTCATGTGGGCTGATGCCAAGGTATACCCATCGTCTACCGTTGTAAAACCTGCTGGCACTGTTGGCCACCACACAGCCATGCAGACATACACCCATGCACGTCCAAACTGGACCCTGTGTGTTTGTGTGTGTGTTGTATGGTATGTATGTCCACATCAACATGCACTACTCCCCCCAGGGCACAGTGAAGCATGCCGCCTTATGTCTGATGCCCCCTCATACCCACTGCCCATATGACCTCCGTATCACCCGTGTGGTGCATGTGTTCCCTGCACATTGATGTGTTGTGGCAATTCCACTAGTGACGGGTTGCACTCCTGGCCCTGCCAAGCGAGTTAATGTGTCTGCATCTCTGTGCTGACTCTGGCACCTGTTCATGCAGACAGGCACTTGTACGTCACCTACCTACCGTATCCCTGTTGCAGATGTCACTCACCATTACATATATGTTCTGAGTGCTCCCCACCAGATAACCCATGTGATGCATCCAATAACAGCATCGGACTGTGATAGCACTACATAGCTGTCGGGTGTTTGATACCCTGTGCTGGTAGGTGTGTAACACAAACATGTGTCGGTTTTACCCTCCCACCCCTCCTTAACATATATTTGCCTCTGTCAGCTGCCCCCACTCTCTCTCTCTGGCGGATGTGGAGGCCCACACCTGCATTGCTTAGGCTGCAGTATGTGTATTTAACGTGATGCTCATGATCAGCTGATGGCCTCTGCATGAATTGCAGGCCTTCCCTAGCTGATTGCATGTGAAACAGGTGTGGTAACATTCCCATAGCCAGTTGCATGGAAACGCATTCCACTACCTGGGAAAATCCTGGTGGTGTTGGCCCTTGTCTGTCACTGTGAGCAGGAGCTAGAACTGTCATTTGGCAAACAGCATGTCAGATGGGTTGGGGATTTACCTCTAACAACATACACTGTGGGAAAATGGCAACAAACAGGAGGGGGATGTGCCTGACCTGACAACGAACTGTAAGTGCTGCTATACTGCATATGGAGTAATGTTGGATTAACAGTGTTTGTCTGGATATGCCTGTCGTACATGTCGCAATACCTGACATGTCAGTTCCATGTATATCAGAAACCTCCATCTGCAGGCTAATCTGCAGACTGGGCAGTGTTGTGCCTTTGGTATCATGTGTTAGCCACAATGCATCTATCCGTGGTATGCAGAAGGTACTGTGAGGATTGCAGTCTGTTGATGGTGAAGGCCGTGACAGTTACCGACTACATATCCCTCAATGGACATATGTTGCAACAAACCCCGTTACAATGGTTGATTAATGAGGGTATCACAGCAACATGTCTGTACTGGCCCTGTGTATGTGCTGTCAGCCACACCTCTGTCAACCTTTCTACATATTTCATGCATGAAGTCGTGCATATGTGCTGTACACCATAACTAGTGTCAACATATCTGATAACAGGCCAGTGATATATCAGAGTGCTACACATGTCATGTACAGTAGGGGTTACACTTAATGCCAGACCCTGGAAATCCTGTGGATGTTTGTACAGTACTGAGGTCTGTGTAGTGATGGTGAATGTTGTCTGTGTGTGTATTGTTAATATGTACTATGTCCTGTGTACAGACTGTGGTAGATGTCATTGTTCTAGCTCCCCTTCTATCTGTTGTTACATGCTGCCCCACTGTATGGTACTGTATTACCTTACTTGTGTGCAGGGCATGTCCCATACCACAGACAGCCATCAGACCGAACTGTGTAGCAGCCCAGTGTATGTAGGGTCATTCTGTGAGTGGCACATATGAGGATGGTGTAGGACAGATAGTCCATATACTGTACTATTATGCTAGCGTACCATATGTGGCTGTGGCTGTGTTCACATTGGATGTGGTTATGCGCTGTCACACAGGTGTATCCTACCCTGTGCCGTGACATGGCTGTTGAGCCTGCTATATATGCAGGTACTGTAACATGATAACCTTAGGATGTTTGTCAGTAGCCAATGGCACACATGTTATGAGCAGATGCCACCTTCCACACACACCGTGTCTGTGATAACAATCCCAATGACAATAGCAAATATCTATTAATATACCAGGTATCCCCCTGCACTACTACATTGGGACTATAGGGGCTGGGGTAGGGCTATACTCCATGTCCAGGACATATGGTAGGACGATATGGACATGTACGTATCCAGATAGCCATATATATATAATATATATATATATATATATATATATATATATATATATATATATCTGGCTGAGTACA